>NW_027660884.1:97500-165000 GCF_963280865.1 Gymnoscopelus braueri
GGCATTACTACGCCAAAATACATTTTAGTCGACTAAATCAACTGTACATTTAGTTGACAAATCTTATGATATTTAGACTAAAACATTTCAGATCTAATAAAATGTGAATAAAACTAAATGGAATTTTATTCAAAAGACAAAAACTAAAATCTAAGGCTAAAAATTAAACCTTGCCGTCAAAATTAACACTGCCATGCGCACGCACACGCACACGCACACGCACACACACACACACACGAAATATTTATTTATGTCCACATAATGAGAAGTACAGGATGTACAAAGGACATAAACACTGCCAGTGCAGTCAGATGAAGGGAAAACAGTTAGTTACAAAGCGCATGTAAAGCAGAGCAACGTTACATACAAAACAAAAGATGGCATACTTGTCGAACACAGCGGACAACAATCATGGGTAAAGGAAGCAACACCTCCTCCAAATTGAGCGGCTTCCTATAATAGCTGATATTGAGCAGTACCTTGCTAATTGTTTAGCCCTCCTTTTGGAGAGGCCGGCCATTTGCAGGCCCCTCACAACCAACTTGTGCCCTAGACTACCAAAGATAAAAACCAAAAGTTTACATCTGTAGCCTAGCTGAGAGATGGTCTGCTCTAGCTGATGATATTTTAGCACTTTGGTTAGGAAGGCTTCCTCTAAGCTGTAATCAAAAGTACAGCCGACCTCCAGAATGAACACCTCCCTATGGTTTTCATTAACAACAATGACATCAGGGGTGTTAGCTGAAATGTTAGAGAACACAGAATCATCGTTACACAGGTTAAAAATGCTCGGCTTCACAGTAGAATGCTTATACAGCATGATGGAGGACCTGAAAATAGAAGTGATATCTTTAGATATCAAATCCACTATTCTGTCATGCCTACTTATGTAGAGTCCCCTGTATACATGGCACCCATTTAAGATGTGGGACATGGTTTCAGCTATTTGTTCATGACCATGATGTATACAGTGAGGAGCATGGTTGCCTGGAAACCAGATGGAGAGGTTAAGTTTAGATGGTAAAACCTGCAACCTCGCTTTCAGAGTAAAGATAATAATGCATTCGTCTAAAGCAAAAAAAAATTACACAGAGTGCGAGACAGAATGGTCCGCAGCGGGGAGACATGCAGTCTTCCCTTGCAACCTCAGTTCAGTCCAATGCTGCCGCTGCCTTTGCTGTTGTGCCCATAAGAGGCGACCTCGGGCATTAGTCAGTGGGAGTTGGTGTTCTGTTCCACACACAGTCATAGATGCTCTGACAGAGATACTGGGGTCAGATATAAAGTCCTCCGAGACAGCCATCGTCTCTGAGTTAGACCCTACCCACTTCAAGGTAACATCAGCCCAACAGCACAGATCGTTTAAGTCCGGCCAGTCTGACCACACACCGAAGCCGGGAGAGCGACCGTCTAGCTTTCCACTAGGTTTCCTCCTGAAGCCTAGGAAGCAAGGATCCTCCTGAAGCCTAGGAAGCAAGGATCCGAGCCACATGCCAGGGGGACCTTACGTCGTTTTAGGTCCAGAAATAGAGATGAACGTGCAAGCTCTCTCACATACTGGTCATCGTTGTTCAGCATATTTAACAAGTGGGAGAGCCTCGTAGCAATATATGTCCATTCAAAATTGGGAACACCCATACCACCCTCACGTTTACTGTGAAATATAATGTCACGTGTTGTGTGTGTGTTAAGACCAGTCCATTGTCTCACTAAGTGCACAGTTTTGTCAGTCAAATCACGTAGTGATTTTCGTGGAACATGTACATTGGAGAAAAGATGTTGTACCTTGGCCAATGCTATTATTCTGACTGCCTCCAGTTTCATGATTAGAGGCAGAGGCGATGTGTGGATTAAGTCGAGACACACACACACACACACACACACACACACACACACACACACACACACACACACACACACACACACACACACACACACACACACACACACACACACACACACACACACACACACACACACACACACACACACACACACACACACACTCTTACCAGTCGGTCGGGCTTGGTCGCCCACTCTAAAGACAGTAGAGGTGATTTGGACATGATGGTGGCTTTGGTCTGAATGACTGGATTAAATGACCAGACCTACAGAGGAGAGACAGTTAAAGAGATACAGTATCTATAGATCTGTTATAACCTGAGAGACAGTTAAAGAGATACAGTATCTATAGATCTGTTATAACCTGAGAGACAGTTAAAGAGATACAGTATCTATAGATCTGTTAAAACTAGATATCAGGACCTACAGAGGAGAGACAGTTAAATATAAATAAAGGCTGGTTTACATTTGTTAGACGTGATAAAACAGACTCTAGTCTCTATAAAAGATTATATTAACCCATTCAATCCGGGAACGCATCTCTTGTCATTTTAGATTTCTTAGGCTATCCAAAAATAGCAGATCTACAAGCTCATAGCGCGTTGAAGTTGTAACAGAGTTAAAATTGTTCACTTTAAAAATGTTATATTATTCAACGATTTGCACAAAGGTTCAAGATTTTTCAAAAATAGCAGATCTACAAGCTCATAGCGCGGCACTCATATATATATATATATATGTTATATCTATATATATAGTGTATAATCTATAATGACACAGATGTGATGTAAACCACACAGGTGTGTTATATCTATATCTCTTCTAGAGATAGAGATAGAGATAGAAGCAGTGTGTTAATCAATGGAGAGCGGCCCATTATTGATAAATCAACCCAACAGGGTGATATTAGGTCGTGTAGGGTCGGGTTCGGGCAATATTTGAGAACTCTACCCGCTCCCCATTGATTATCCCTTACTTATTAAACCTATAATCAGCATTTAACCAAATACAACATAACATGTATAATATCTATAAACAGTACCTTCACCACTCCATCTACATCCAGGCTGGCCACTCTCCTCCCCGAGCAATCCACCCTGTTTATATAAACACACATAAATACACCTTTAAATATACCTTTAAACATACAATCCACCCTGTTTATAAACACACATAAATACACCTTTAAATATACAATCCAGCCTGTTTATAAACACATAAATATACCTTTAAATATACAATCCACCCTGTTTATAAACACATAAATATACCTTTAAATATACAATCCAGCCTGTTTACGTTTCAAGATTATACATTTCTGTTCATATATATGGATTGCTTCCTTTTTTTAAAACAAAAACAAACAGACATATACACAAAATAGACGGGTAACATGAAAAGAATACACTCAAACTTAAGCAAAAAACAAAGGGACCCTCCCGCCTCCCTTCCCCCTCCCCAGAAGTGCGACACGGGTCATCCACAAGGATTAGCCTTTCAACCTTTAAGAAAGGAGACTAAAGGCTTCCAAATCTTTTCAAAATCTTTCAGTTTGTCTTTGAGTGTAAATCTGATTCTTTCTAAATGTAAGGATTCTGTCATCTCGTTGAGCCAGAGTTTGATTGTGGGGGCCTCTTTCTTCTTCCAAAATAAGAGTATACATTTTTTTGCAGCGATGAAACAATGTTCAATATCTTGGCAGGTAATGTGTTAAGTGCAATATGTATATTGCGTGTGGGATATGTAATGTTGAGTGATGATTGGAATCTTAACAGTTACTGTTCAAGTGGAGATATTCTGTCCAGTATCATCTAATCTGTCTGGACCAAGTCAGAATGGCAGAGAGGGGGGGGGGGGTGTGATGTGTTTTAGAGTTGCTTATGGGTTGTTCTAGTAGTGAGGAAAGAGTACTTTTGTAGTTCAGCGAGACTTTTAATATACTTGTGGGGGTTAAGGGTATTTAAGTATTTATGGTGTGTTTATTTATGAATTGTATTTATGTATTTATTGTACGCTCTATTTATGGTATGCTAGATTTAGAACGCACCCCTTTGAATGGTATAGACCAATTATCTGTTTACTAACATTGAGACTGGAAGCACAGGTGTCTGTTTCATGTAATCAATTCCCAACAGATCCCCAAACCTGTTGTTTTGGGGAGCGCTGGTTTCAGTTCATTCAACCTCCTCTGTGTGTTGGCTAGTGAGGCGCGCCCTAGCAAGACATATATACTTCACCCCGCAACGGTATTGCACGCCGAGAACAGCTGACATACAAGCTCACAACCGCATCGCGGATGAGACCGTTGTGAGCTTGGAGGTCTGCTATTCTCAGCCGTTCTCTGCGCGCGACACCTTCGCGGGACGGAGCATAAATTAGGCTTGACGGGCTGCAGCTGCGCGAGCCAAGAGCAGGTTCTGGTGCCGTGATCATAGAGCGCTCCCTCCGTTCTTATGACAGCCACTGGAGGTGGGGTTTGGGGGGAGAACTGCTTTGAATTGTTATTACTAGAGGTTTGGGCCGCTTCGCGGCCCTCACATCTAGGCCCGCTCACATCACAGTCCATCACAGTCCATATTTGGCAGTGGTAGCTGCATTGGAAAGTCCTTATGCTTATGACTGATCATGGTAATCGACTAATCGAATAAAAAGATACTGCAGCCAGAAAGAAGGAAAGAAGGAAATGTTAAGATGTAGTTTTATATTAACCGTACGATATGTAAGTACATTGAAGGCGGGGAAAGAAGCCTACATTATAGCCAGAGCTCTGATCAACAGTCCCGGGCAAGTTTGGATGCAAGTGGAGTGTTTGTGTGTTGACCAACCCCCGACATATTTTGGAGGTCATTTCAATTCAAGTAGTAGGATAGGATAGTTTACACACAACAGAAACCAAGGATTATATATTTCAAGAGCAAGAGATCACAGTAAAAAGCATTCTTCCTCCACACTGGGAGAAAAACAGCATCTGAAAGTTTGAAGGGATGCATTTTTACACGTGAGGCTGTGACCACTTTAACATTGCATCTTATGAGCGGTGGGGTTCATTGGGTGCCGGCCTGCATACTGGTTCTTATCCATAGACATATAAAGGTAGACGCTTCCTTCGGCTCTGAGGCATTGGTATCTCGGGCGCCATTTTAGCGTAGGCAAGCTTCCACGTGTGTCACAGAAGGGGGGCGTTCGGTAGGCCAATCAGAGCCAGGTGGGGGCGGGTCTTTTTGTAACCCAGCTCTTAACCCTTTAAAAGGCAGCAGCTGCGCAGCATCCAGTTAGTTGGAACTTGGCAAACTCCACACTCTGGATTTGTGCAATAATAAATCATCTTTTACTGCAGTTTAAACAGGTTCCTAGAGACATGGTCTTTCAAAGTTGATAGCTCTGTTCTGACCTGAATAGCTAACATTAAGGATGTTGGATAAAGGCTATTCTGCAATGTGGCCAGCATATTTCATGTAGTCTGTCAGTGAATGGAGACACAAATATTTTGTGACTATTACTGTTACTTGAAAGTATTTTGGTATGAAAATACGCAATTTAGATGTAACCAAATATAGGCCTACGCCTACTGGATCCATAACTCCATGTCTCGCATTTGTGACAAACTTAACCGCTTGAAAATAGGTTGAAAATTCAGGGAGTTGTGATGATTTTAATTGTGGAGAGACCGTCTGCTTCAATGGACATAAATGCATTAGAACAGTGGTTTTCAACCTTTTTCATATCAAGGTCCATTATTTATTCGGCATTTGAGTCACGGAACACCGTTTGATGAGCTTTAGCCTCTCACACCCAAAACGTAGAATATGTTATCGTTCGATTAGATGCTGTCAAAATAACAATTCTTTACGTTCTCTAATTGTGTACCTGTATAGTAAGTAATGCAGATGTTTAACAATTTGACTCTTGAGAGTGTGAAATGTTATACTCAAGATTTAAAGATCTATATAAGGGTCCATTTGGTTATCAACTCTCCATCATTTAGCTGGGGACCCCCTGGAACCCGCTCAAGGACCACTGGTGGTACCCGGACCACTGGTTGAGAACCACCACCAATCAGTGTGACGTTGACATGACCCTTCACCTCTTGACCTCTCCCAGGTCATGACCCTTCACCTCTTGACCTCTCCCAGGTCATAGATACATTCCTGGTCCACCTCAGGCCATTTCTCCAGGATGACGTCGGCCACGCCGTCCGTCACGTCTCCCTGGATGATGATCTCGTCGTCCGCCGTGAGCGACGCTCCGCAGGAGAACCGCTGAGCGAAGAACCTCTTGGCCTCCTTCAGGTCGATGTGGAACGTGGCCAGGCCGCTCACCCGCGTCACGTACTTCTTCTTGGCCCGCGGCACCTTGGCGATGGTGACCCTCTGAGGCGCGGACGTCTTCTTCTTCTGCTTGATCTGGCCCCTGCCCCCGCGCTTCTGTTTCTTCTTCTCCTCCTCCTCCTCCTCCTCCTCCTCCTCCTCCTCGCTGCCGTCGAGGCCTCCTCTCCCTCCCACGCTCATCCTGGCGAAGGCGTCGGGGACGTTCCTCTCCAGCCACTGGCGGCATTTAGCCGGTTCGGGCGTGAACTGGCAGAACTCTGTGGGCAAGGAGCAGACTCCGCAGTACACCACCTTCAGCGGATACTCGCGCTCGGCGTTAGACGTTCCGCGGCGGTCCGCTTTGTGTTCTGGAGAAACGGACTCCGTTTCGTCCTCAGTAGCCTCTATGATACCTTTGTTTTGTGGAGAGATGGATTCTATACCCTCAGTAGCCTCTATGATACCTTTGTTTTGTGGAGAGATGGATTCCATACCCTCAGTAGCCTCTATGATACCTTTGTTTTGTGGAGAGATGGATTCTATACCCTCAGTAGCCTCTATGATACCTTTGTTTTGTGGAGAGATGGATTCTATACCCTCAGTAGCCTCTATGATACCTTTGTTTTGTGGAGAGATGGATTCCATACCCTCAGAAGCCTCTATGATACCTTTGTTATCTAGCGAGATGGATTCCATACCCTCAGAAGCCTCTATGATACCTTTGTTTTGTGGAGAGATGGATTCCATACCCTCAGTAGCCTCTATGATACCTTTGTTTTCTAGCGAGATGGATTCCATACCCTCAGAAGCCTCTATGATACCTTTGTTTTGTGGAGAGATGGATTCTATACCCTCAGTAGCCTCTATGATACCTTTGTTTTGTGGAGAGATGGATTCCATACCCTCAGTAGCCTCTATGATACCTTTGTTTTGTGGAGAGATGGATTCCGTATCCTCGGTGGCGGCCATGTTGAATGTTCCTCTAAAAACAACACCGTCTTTATAACGAACGTGTGTTACGTCAGCATGTCTAGCATCATCATGCCCAAATATGGACTCCCTCAGCGACGTCATCAATATGAGGTCATTCTTGCCCAAATACGGGGCTTTCAGATAGCGTCTGTCTGTCTGTCTGTCTGTCTCATAGAGTTAAAAATAATAGAGAGGGCACCAGAAATCTCCTCCCATCCACTTGCATTGAGTTGCTCACCCAGCGCATGGGCCTAATTCACCCCTTCTTCCGGGTTGGAAATTTGGTGGGCGCTGCCTATTATGGCCCCAAACTTCTGTGACGCGTTTTCACAGAAGCGCGCAGCCCCGTGCGCAAGCTCGTGCGCATGCTCGTGAGTCGAGCCCATTGGTCGAAACCGTTTTCGCTTGTTCATGTTGAGGTACTAAGCTGCAGTACCATGAATGGCCAGCATGTCCATTTGGCTTCAATGAAACCACTGGGTTCTGGGGGCTTGGTCTGTCTGCATAATGATGATGGTCAATGTCTGTGTGTAAGTTCAGATCTATTGCTCAACCTACTGAGGAGGAACATGTGGAACAGAGAGACTGACAGACAGACAGACAGACAGTTGCCTTAACATATAATAGGATTGAGCTGAGCTGGGTGTTTTCAAGGCCTACCTGCAGTGCATGATGAGTGTTGTAGTTTTAAGGGTCCTACCTGCAGTGCATGCTGGGTTTTGTAGTTTTTAGGGCCTACCTGCAGTGCGTGCTGGGTCTTGTAGTTTTTAGGGCCTACCTGCAGTGCATGCTGGGTTTTGTAGTTTTAATGGCCTACCTGCAGTGCATGCTGGGTTTTGTAGTTGTAATGGCCTACCTGCAGTGTGTGCTGGGTCTTGTAGTTTTTAGGGCCTACCTGCAGTGCATGCTGGGTTTTGTAGTTTTAATGGCCTACCTGCAGTGCATGCTGGGTTTTGTAGTTGTAATGGCCTACCTGCAGTGCATGCTGGGTCTTGTAGTTTTTAGGGCCTACCTGCAGTGCAGGATGGAGGAGTGGTGCTCCCCATACTCCTCTTGGCTCAGCTTGATGAACGGCTGATCCACAGACAGACTTCCCACCTCCTTCTCATCAGCTGCTACTGAGGAGGAGGAGTCAGGAGCACCGTCACTCCCTGGAGCTTCAACTGTTGTTGTAGCAGCTGTAGCCTCGACCTCTGAACTCTCTGCTTTCCTCTCACACACCTGATAGGATGAGAGGATGAGAGGATGATGAGAGGAGAGGATGAGAGGAGAGAGGATGAGAGGATGAGAGAGGAGAGGATGAGAGGATGAGAGAGGAGAGGATGAGAGGATGAGAGAGGAGAGGATGAGAGGAGAGGAGAGGATGAGAGGATGAGAGGATGAGGAGAGAGGATGAGAGGATGAGAGAGGAGAGGATGAGAGGATGAGAGAGGAGAGAGGAGAGGATGAGAGGAGAGGAGAGGATGAGAGGATGAGAGAGGAGAGGATGAGAGGATGAGAGAGGAGAGGATGAGAGGAGAGGAGAGGATGAGAGGATGAGAGAGGAGAGGATGAGAGGAGAGGAGAGGATGAGAGGATGAGAGAGGAGAGGATGAGAGGAGAGGAGAGGATGAGAGGATGAGAGAGGAGAGGATGAGAGGATGAGAGAGGAGAGAGGCTGAGAGGATGATGAGAGAGGAGAGAGGATGAGAGAGGAGAGAGGATGAGAGAGGAGAGAGGCTGAGAGGATGATGAGAGAGGAGAGAGGATGAGAGAGGAGAGAGGCTGAGAGGATGATGAGAGAGGATGAGAGAGGAGAGAGGATGAGAGAGGAGAGAGGCTGAGAGGATGATGAGAGAGGAGAGAGGATGAGAGAGGAGAGAGGCTGAGAGGATGATGAGAGAGGAGAGAGGATGAGAGAGGAGAGAGGATGAGAGGATGAGAGGATGAGAGAGGAGAGAGGATGAGAGAGGAGAGAGGCTGAGAGGATGATGAGAGAGGAGAGAGGATGAGAGAGGAGAGAGGATGAGAGAGGAGAGAGGCTGAGAGGATGATGAGAGAGGAGAGAGGATGAGAGAGGAGAGGAGAGAGGATGATGAGAGAGGAGAGGATGAGAGGAGAGAGGAGGAGAGGAGGAGAGGAGGAGAGGAGGAGAAGAAAGGAGAGGAGAGGAGGAGAGGATGATGAGAAGAAAGGAGAGGAGAGAGGAGAAGATGAGAGGAGAGGGGGATGAGAGAGGAGTGGAGGGCACTAGGACCTGGGAGGTGAGGGGTTTGGAGAACAGTTCTTTGCGTTCTTTCTCGTGTTCCTGGGTTCGTTTCTGTCTGGTCTGAGTGGGCGGGGCCTGAGAGTCACTGGGAGCCGCCTGATTGGATGCAGGTTTCACCTCCTTTGTCGAGGGGCCGTCTTTAGATTTGACCTGGGACAAAAAAAACATGACTACATTACCCATGATCCTACAGGTCATGACACTACATTACCCATGATCCTACAGGTCATGACACTACATTACCCATGATCCTACAGGTCATGACACTACATTACCCATGATCCTACAGGTCATGAGACTACATTACCCATGATCCTACAGGTCATGAGACTACATTACCCATGATCCTACAGGTCATGAGACTACATTACCCATGATTCATTCTCTCTCTCTCTCTCTCTCTCTCTCTCTCTCTCTCTCTCTCTCTCTCTCTCTCTCTCTCTCTCTCTCTCTCTCTCTCTCTCTCTCTCTCTCTCTCTCTCTCTCTCTCTCTCTCTCTCTCTCTCTCTCTCTCTCTCTCTCTCTCTCTCTCTCTCTCTCTCTCTCTCTGCAGTTCCACAGGTAAATGCCTCTTTCTCATATTATTTCATAATTTGGCCAATGTAGCCTATAACCGTTTTTTTAGTAAATCTTTTTGAGAACCACTGGACTAAATAAACTGTAGATTTAGTTGACTAAAATCTTATATTTGCCAGACCCAGGCTTACATGAGGCTTTGTATCTGTTTCGTCCATACATGGGCAGGGGTCATTTGTCCTCCGGCCCCAGCCAAAAAAAGGTTTGTGACGTCCCCTTTCGTCGCGAACTATTCATGACATCATGAACTTCAGTTATAAAGTGGTTTGTAGGTGTGTTACATACTAGGACTTCATTTTGGCTCTGGCAAAACCAGGTCTCCTAGTCTTGTTAATCAACTAAAACACTTCAGATGTACTAAAATATGACTAAAACTAAATGTAATATTATTGTAAAGACTATTTAAACACTGATGTTTCAGTTCACCTCCCAGGTATGGGATGTCAACGACCAACACCACTGTTCCTTCAATTGTAATTGTCTTTCTCTCACCTGATTGGTCGCGGCAGCAGGTTCCTTCCTGCCCACTGAGCTCTGATTGGGCGACAGTCCCACCTTGTTTCCACCAGCAGGGGGCAGCGTTACGCGCTTCCCCTGCGGCAGGAATGTAGAGAAGAAGTTTCTGGAGGGAGTGGTGGAGACACTGGAAGTCTTCTGATTGGACACCATGTCTCTAGAACATAAATATTATTATTAAAACATTATGAGACACTGGAAGTCTTCTGATTGGATACATTGTCTCTATAAAATATATTATATTAAAATATAAAATATAACCTTTGATTTGAGACCTTTACAGTGTTGCCAGATTCTGTGAGAGAAACAAGCTCTAGGAAAACAAGCCCAAACTAAAGTGCTCCTCGGAGCACAGGTCTCCGCCAGGTTAGGTAGGTTATTATGGCCTCCTGGTGGCGCTATAATAGGCCAATGTGAAAAGGGTGCCATTTCTTCTTGGGCCTTTCACGGCAATCGGACCTTGCATTCATGATTTGAGGCATTTTGTTCCAAAAATGTGTTTTGCTAAATTAGACCTGTTGGTGGCGCTATAACAGGCCAATGTGAAAAGGGTGGCATTCCTTCCTCGGCCTAGTGGGAATTTGCGTGTGAAATTGCACGGAAAGCGGAAGCTGCGGTCATGATTTGAGGCATTTTGTTCAAAACAAACCAATCCTGCAAACTTTGGAAGCCAACCTTAGCCAATGAGGATGGAATATGGACAATCGGACAGATCCGTGTTGATCACATGACTATAGAGATACTGTGTACCGATTTGCATGACATTTGGATAAAATCTGTAGGAGTAAAAGGGTTTTGCACAAATCGGCCTCCTGGTGGCGCTATAATAGGCCCATGTGAAACATTTGGGGCAGAGGTTCTGAATTGGCATCCAGGGAGTGTGTGTGCACAGTTTCGGAGTGACCGGGCCAACGGTGCCTGAGATTAGCTGTTCACAGACAGATGGACAAACGGACACACAAACAAACGGACACACAAACAAACGGATGGACAGGGGGTAAAACATATTCTCTCGCCATGCCTTTCGGCCTGGCGGAGACAATGAAGCGACGTTGGGCCACATGAGCACTTTAAACATATACATCAGCTATTTGAAAATAGCCGATCTACAAGCTCACAACGCGTTGCATCGCGTTGTGAGCTTGTAGATCGGCTATTTTCAAATAGAATCTTGGGGGGAAATTATAATAAGCAGACCTGGCAACACTGAGCATGTATTCTAATGTATTCTAATGTATTCTAATGTATTGACTTCATTAACATAACTTTAATATCCGTTATTATGACTGTAGTAGAGCTGGACCTTACCGCCCTGGTACCTAACGCTCTGCTCATAGAAAAGGGTTCCACTGTCCTGTGAGGCTCCAACTGTAGTGAAAATAAACTAAACCACTTCACTACTCACCTAAACAAAGGCTGTTTTGTGTTGTTGAAAGTCTATTCTCCAGGATGGGAAGCCTCTCAGCACCCCACCATCTCTGTATAATATACTTTATATTCACCATCTCTGTATAATATACTTTATATTCACCATCTCTGTATAATATACTTTATATTCACCTTCTCTAAATATACTTTATATTCACCATCTCTGTAAAATACACTTTTTGGGCAGAAAATAAAATACGTCCGCGAGACGGATATTATTTTATTTACTCCACTGCGCCCTCTACAGACCTGGTCAATATAAATGACCATTGACCAGATCCAACACAAAACAGCCTTTGTTTGGGTGAGTAATGAAGTGGTTTTGTTTATTTTTACTACAGTTGGAGCCTCGCAGGGCAGTGGAATTCCTCGTCTATGAGCAGAGCGTTAGAGAGAACTCACTAACGCTCTGGACCAGAACTAGACCTTACCAGACAACACTAACACTAACACTAACACTAACGCTAACGCTCTGGACCAGAACTAGACCTTACCAGACAACACTAACACTAACACTAACACTAACACTCTGGACCAGAGCTAGACCTTACCAGACAACACTAACACTAACACTAACGCTCTGGACCAGAGCTAGACCTTACCAGACAACACTAACACTAACACTAACACTAACACTAACGCTCTGGACCAGAGCTAGACCTTACCAGACAACACTAACACTAACACTAACACTAACACTAACACACTAACACACTAACGCTAACACTAACACTAACACTAACACACTAACACTAACGCTAACACTAACGCTCTGGACCAGAGCTAGACCTTACCAGACAACGCTAACGCTAACACTAACACTAACACTAACACTAACACTAACGCTCTGGACCAGAGCTAGACCTTACCAGACAACACTAACACTAACACTAACACTAACACTAACATTAACACTAACACTAACACTAACGCTCTGGACCAGAGCTAGACCTTACCAGACAACACTAACACTAACACTAACACTAACACACTAACACACTAACACTAACACTAACACGCTAACACTAACACTAACACACTAACACACTAACACACTAACGCTAACACTAACACTAACACACTAACACTAACGCTAACACTAACGCTAACACACTAACACACTAACACACTAACGCTAACGCTAACACTAACACTAACACTAACACTAACACTAACACTAACGCTAACGCTCTGGACCAGAGCTAGACCTTACCAGACAACACTAACGCTAACACTAACGCTAACACTAACACTAACACTAACGCTAACGCTAACACTAACACTAACGCTCTGGACCAGAGCTAGACCTTACCAGACAACACTAACGCTAACGCTAACGCTCTGGACCAGAGCTAGACCTTACCAGACAACACTAACACTAACACTAACACTAACACTAACACTAACGCTCTGGACCAGAGCTAGACCTTACCAGACAACGCTAACGCTAACGCTAACACTAACACTAACGCTCTGGACCAGAGCTAGACCTTACCAGACAACACTAACACTAACGCTAACGCTAACGCTAACACTAACGCTCTGGACCAGAGCTAGACCTTACCAGACAACACTAACACTAACACTAACACTAACACTAACACTAACGCTAACACTAACGCTCTGGACCAGAGCTAGACCTTACCAGACAACACTAACACTAACACTAACACTAACGCTAACACTAACACTAACACTAACGCTCTGGACCAGAGCTAGACCTTACCAGACAACACTAACACTAACACTAACACTAACACTAACGCTAACGCTAACGCTAACGCTAACGCTCTGGACCAGAGCTAGACCTTACCAGACAACACTAACACTAACACTAACACTAACACTAACACTAACGCTCTGGACCAGAGCTAGACCTTACCAGACAACACTAACACTAACACTAACACTAAAACTAACACTAACACACTAACGCTAACGCTAACACTAACACTAACACTAACACTAACACTAACACTAACACTAACACTAACACACTAACACTAACGCTAACACTAACACTAACACTAACGCTCTGGACCAGAGCTAGACCTTACCAGACAACACTAACGCTAACACTAACGCTAACACTAACGCTAACACTAACGCTAACACTAACACTAACACTAACACTAACGCTCTGGACCAGAGCTAGACCTTACCAGACAACACTAACGCTAACGCTCTGGACCAGAGCTAGACCTTACCAGACAACACTAACACTAACACTAACACTAACACTAACACTAACGCTCTGGACCAGAGCTAGACCTTACCAGACAACGCTAACGCTAACACTAACACTAACGCTCTGGACCAGAGCTAGACCTTACCAGACAACACTAACGCTAACGCTAACGCTAACACTAACACTAACGCTCTGGACCAGAGCTAGACCTTACCAGACAACGCTAACGCTAACACTAACACTAACGCTCTGGACCAGAGCTAGACCTTACCAGACAACACTAACACTAACGCTAACACTAACACTAACGCTCTGGACCAGAGCTAGACCTTACCAGACAACACTAACACTAACACTAACACTAACACTAACACTAACACTAACACTAACGCTAACACTAACACTAACGCTCTGGACCAGAGCTAGACCTTACCAGACAACGCTAACGCTAACACTAACACTAACGCTCTGGACCAGAGCTAGACCTTACCAGACAACACTAACGCTAACGCTAACGCTAACACTAACACTAACGCTCTGGACCAGAGCTAGACCTTACCAGACAACGCTAACGCTAACACTAACACTAACGCTCTGGACCAGAGCTAGACCTTACCAGACAACACTAACACTAACGCTAACGCTAACACTAACACTAACGCTCTGGACCAGAGCTAGACCTTACCAGACAACACTAACACTAACACTAACACTAACACTAACACTAACGCTAACACTAACACTAACGCTCTGGACCAGAGCTAGACCTTACCAGACAACACTAACACTAACACTAACACTAACACTAACGCTAACACTAACACTAACACTAACGCTCTGGACCAGAGCTAGACCTTACCAGACAACACTAACACTAACACTAACACTAACGCTAACACTAACGCTCTGGACCAGAGCTAGACCTTACCAGACAACACTAACACTAACACTAACACTAACACTAACGCTCTGGACCAGAGCTAGACCTTACCAGACAACACTAACACTAACACTAACACTAACGCTAACACTAACACTAACGCTCTGGACCAGAGCTAGACCTTACCAGACAACATGGCTTATAGCGTTATTGCCTGATTTATACTTGGTTGTGTCGACAAAATGACAGATCTACAAGCTCACAACGTTACAGGTTTGTGTTGCGATGTGAGCTTGTAGATCGGCTATTTTCACTATGTTTTCCTCTTTCTTACGTAATATTTTGGTATTAAAGGTCCTTAAATTGTAACTATAAATGTACACACACACACACACACACACACACACACACACACACACACACACACACACACACACACACACACACACACACACACACACACACACACACACACACACACACACACACACACACACACACACACACACACACACACACACACACACACACACACACGATCCCGGCGGTTTGACTCTTATGGATATGAAGCATCAACTGACGGTGAGAAAACGCTAATGTTACTTCCGCCAAATTAGTTACATTTTCGCCAGAAACAGACTGTATCGTTTATGATAGTCAGTCACTCATATTTGATACAGAGCCTCCTCCCTGACAATATCGCCGAAATATTTTGTTTATTTTAAGACCACAATTCTTATATGAGACGATTCTATGATGACCAAATGTTATTCTCCATAGAGAAATGACTTTACGACCCAGGGGATGAACGAGTGACGTCAGGACGTCTGTTACTCTATTTCCAACAGGCTCTATGCAAAGACAGCCATATTATAAATAAATCAGGCCTCTTCTTACTTCCTTCACAGGTGTTACCAATGATACTAATGAGCCGATTGATATGTCCGCCCTAAGCCCTCACTGACTTGATGACATCAGCTGCTAAGTGCTCCAAATATGGTATAAAAGTCCTTCATTCATGACTCTTTACATCACTTTTATAACAGTCCTTATTTACAGTCATTGCTTTAAGGGCTGTGCTGCTTATTATTATTATTATTATTATTATTATAATTATATTTACGTTATTCTGTTGGTTTTCATTTGAGTTTAGATTAGGAGTTGTAATATTATTCATATCAAATTGTATTTCCATATTGTGTATTTACTTTGCTCATGTCTTATCTTGTGTCCCTTATTGTTACTAAATCTTCCATTCCGTCTCCCTTTGACAACAGTGAGAAAGCACTAGGTACTGTTTGTTGATATTCTAACAAAAATGCCTCAAATCATGAACACAGCAACTTCTATGAAATGTTGCACGTTATAGTATTAGTTATAATACTACGTAATGCACGTACATTCTCACTAGGCCGAGGAACAAATGCCACTTGAACATTTTCAAATCAGCCTCATGGTGGCGCTATAACAGGCCGATTTGTGTTTTTACCTATAACTGCACCGATCTGTGTAAAACTTTGTATGCGCACTCCCTAGAGGTCAAGGAAAAACCTTTGCCCCGCATTTTTCACATCTGCCTTTTATAGCGCCACCAGCAGGCCGACTTATGTAAAACACATTATTTTATACTACTCCTTCAGATTTTATCCAAATTTCATGCAAATCGGTACAAATGATCTCTATAGTCATGTGATCAAGACGGATCTGTTTATTATTCAGATTCCATCCTGATTGCCTAAGATTGACAATAAAGTTTGAAGGAAATGCGGCACGCACATTCGCACTACGTTGAGGAACAAATGCCACCCTTTCAACATTGCCCTATTTTAGCGCCACCAGGAGGCCGATTTCTGCACAAAAAAATATATATATTACTCTACAAATGTTGTCCAAACATCACGCAAACATCATCTCTTTGGTCAAGTGATCAAGACGGATCCGTCCGTTTTTTCACATTCCAGCCTGATTGGCGAATTCCGAACATTGCTGGCCCACACTAACCTACCTGACCTGTCCCACACTAACCTACCTGACCTGTCCCACACTAACCTACCTGACCTGGCCCACACTAACCTACCTGACCTGGCGGAGACCTGTGCTCCGAGGAGCACTTTTTCTAGTTTACCGTACAATGTAAGTCGATGAGGAGCATATTTTCAATTATCAATTTCTAATCATGGAGCAATTATTTTAGATTTCTTGTCCACCTTGAGTTACATCATGGCAAGATACTACACAACCCAAACCTCTAACAAAGTGGTCTTGCCCTTTAACCTATTAAACTCAGGAAAGCATCTGTTTCATTTTACATTTTCATTTTAGTCTTTCAGAAAACTCAGAACTCAGTCGTTCTCAAAAATAGCAAATATACAAACTCACGTTGTGCCGTGTTTTTTTTGTTGTTGATGCAGTAATGGTCTTATTATTTTCATTTTATAGGTATTAAAAAGGTGTTAAAAGTTCTTAAATTGTAACGTTATAAATGTGCAGATCCCCTGTATACACTTATACTGTATGTTGGTTTGTTTACTGTTGAGTGAGAAAACAACGTTGCATATTATTAAGCTAATCATCTGTATAAATATACACTTATACTGTATGTTGGTTTGTTTACTGTTGAGTGAGAAAACAACGTTGCACATTATTAAGCTAATCATCTGTATAAATATACACTTATACTGTATGTTGGTTTGTTTACTGTTGAGTGAGAAAACAACGTTGCATATTATTAAGCTAATCATCTGTATAAATATACACTTATACTGTATGTTGGTTTGTTTACTGTTGAGTGAGAAAACAACGTTGCACATTATTAAGCTAATCATCTGGGGAACCCCCAAAATCATTTGAGGACCCCCTGGGGGTCCCGACCCACAGTAACGTGATACTGAGTAACTTTGAAATTAAATGCATTTTAAAAGGCAGTTTCATTTCCACATTTTAATGTTTAAATGTGACTCTAATAAACACAAAGGCAGACTTTCATGTTTCCTAAAGACGTTTTTTAATAAACTTTTAGTAAAAGACAATTCATGATCATTAACATAATGAACATGTGATAATAATAATAATACTTATACAATCCTGTTAAGAACATGCTTTTTTACAAAACACTCATATTATTGTTATCATAAATAAATAAATTATCTATGGAAAAACAATGCATGCTTTGAATTGATATAATTAGTTAAAAACAAATTAATAATAATGGTGAATCTGCTCCAACAACCATTTAAATATTTAAATAATATTTAAAACAAATAGAATATAATAAGTTGACTTGACATGCAAACTGTGGTTTTGGGGGAGTGAGAGTTTTAATAATAATAATAATAATAATAATAATAATAATAATAATAATATAACGTACTGTATGATGTGATGGAAGTGATATTGTGCTCAACTTCATTTAACTACAGTTGTGAGGACTGAACCTAACCTGATATTTACACATTATTGTCATAGTTACTATGAAAAAAGTAACTTTGAAAAAAGGTTACTGTGAAAACTCAGAGTTTGGATTTTTAAGTACATTATAAATAAGCATTTAACTCATATTAGACGACTGTGATTGATTATGTGCAGGCTTTGCTTGTGGTTAAGGAGGATCATGGGTAATGGAGTCAAATGAACATGTGTCAGTCTAAAGGACCATGGGTAATGTAGTGAAATTAACTAAGATATTCGATAAAAAAAAAAAAAATCTTAATGCCAGATTTAGCTTCTACGTCTGTGAGCTTCCGTGCAAACAGCTAGCGTTAGCTGCTTAGCATACTGCAGCTGCAACAGCGCCTTCGTCTGATCAGCACAGCTGATGATATTTATAATGTGATGCTGTTCTTAAAGGAGTAGTTCACCAAAAAAGCGACTTATTCTTTGAGACACACATACGGGTATTTCAGGGCGTGGCCGAATCCGCCGTTACTTTTTCGGGTGAAACAGCACAGCTTTCACCATCGGAATTGCATTACGGAACGAACACGCTGTTACATTTGATGGGTTTATTTTGTCACAGCCAACACATGGTGAAGTATTGTAGTGCAGGTCATTGCAACAACCACTGATCTTGTGCAAAATGAAAACGGGACAAACGGCCAAATATTCTAAACGTTCCGCGATTCATTCTGCCAATAATCATATTTTTGAGACACATCCGAGTTTTTGTCGGGCCAAACAAAGGAATCACGTGAGGTTGATTCCCTTCCCCTATTCGCTCATACTAGGACATGCCGCATGTCCAGGCAGAAGAATGTTCTATCAATTACACACCCCATTAACCCCATGAAGCCTTGAATTCATGGAGATCGTTTAGTTTTTTGTCGCATTCCTGAGACAATAATTTGATGACGGGCAGAGACTCAATGGAGACTCTTTGAGTGTCTGCGTTATAATCCTTACATTGGCTCAAAGAATCGATTTTAAAACACTACTGTTGCTCTATATACTAATAAATATATATAAACACTACCATTGGTTTACAAAGCTTTAAATGGTTTAAATACTACTGTTGGTTTATAAAGCTTTGATTAAGTGTACATTTAGGACCAAAATATATTTCTGATCTTGTGCTGATATCATGAACCATCCAGATCTCTCAGTTCATCTGGGATAAAGGTCTGCTTTCTGTTCTTATAACCACAAATACACATGGAGAAGCAGCATTTAGTTTCTATGCTCCGCATATCTGGAACAGAAAACTACAGATACGTTTTGCTGCCACTAGTGATGCGCGGGTTGACCCGTTACCCACGGGTCCCGCAGGTAACGGGTCAACCCGCGGCGCGGGCGGACAGTCAAGATTTCAGAGGCAATTATGCGGGTTGCGGGTCATCAACACCACTCTCACACGCAAAAAAAACACATTTAAGCCTATTATTAATATTAATATTTGGATAAAACTACCATTAAAACCCATCATAATTATTAAAAGTTTTTATCACGATCTCACAATGTCAGTGTGGGTTCATTCCCGACAGCCTGGTGCTGCTGTGTCTCACAGCGCTGCAGTTATCCCATAGATCAGCCTATGCTTCGTACCATGATGTTGCGCGTTGAAAATATCAGACCTACAAGCTCACAACACGTCGCAACGCACCGCGTTGTGAGCTTGTATGTCTGCTATTTTCGATACGCAAGAACACCGCCATACGGTGAAGCACAAATGAAGCTTTACACGTCTGCATCTCCTCCTAATCAGAGCTGCGTACGGGTGGTTCACTCGGGTGTAATGATAAACATATATAATATATATATATATATATATATATATATATATATATATATATATATATATATATATATATATATATATATATATATATATATATATATATATATATATATATATATATATATAGGGTGTAATGATAAACAGAACCGGGGTCCCGAAGTGATAGAATCTGAACCAAGCCGGAGCACACACGATAATAAAACCTGTCAAAACCAGAACTCGTATGGGTCGTGGATATTATACAAGCAAGCACAGTGACTGTCTGTCTGTAATGGATAAAGTCTTAGTGGCTAAAGTTGGTGACACACATTGTAGGCAACTAAGGCAAGTAATAAACCTCCCTTGCGCCATCATTCATGTGTAACATTAACAAAACTAAACACAAGCTGTAGGTTTGGCATATTAAGGTTGCTAGATGTAAAGGCCAAAACATATATTAATTTGTTTATACTGATGTGTGATGTAGGCTACGGTGTCGTGCAGCAGTTCACTCACTCACTCATGATTATCTTTTTTTTTTTCACCGCGGGTCGCGGGCGGGTCGAGTCGTTGATTTATATATCGTTTTGCGGCGCGGGTTGAGGCGGGTTCGGTTCGGTGGCGGGTCATGAAAAAACCCGACCGCGCATCACTAGCTGCCACTCATATTTATTTTAAATCACTAAGGCCTTTATGTTTGCTGCTGCCTTCGATTGAGTTAGTTTTCTTTTTCTTCTGCACTGTAATTGTATTTGCTATTTTTTTTTTTTTTTTTTTTTATTATATCCTAACGTCATTGTATGCGTTTCCTTTACTTGATGTTTTGTGTAAAACGCATTGACATGCCTTGTTGCTCTACAAATACCCTGGCCTTGCTAATAGTGCCTTTGGTTGGATGGTTTGGTTGGATGGTTTGGTTGGATGGTGTAGATTTGTATCCAGACTTAATTAGAACCATCTGCCAGGTTTGATAACTGTAACTCTCAGAACTAAACCTTTATGATGAATGAGAATAATATGAACTAAAACAATGGTTTAGAACACCAAGCAGTGTTTGAACCCGTAACAAATAAATTAAAGATTAAACATGAAAATAAAAACCACCTGGTTATGAATCTGCCCTTTAAAATGCATTAAAATCACCAAGTTACACAGTATCACCTTGGACTGTAGTATGTTTAGGATCAACATGGTTAAAGACTAGTATGTTTAGGATCAACATGGTTAAAGACTGTATTATGTTTAGGATCAACATGGTTAAAGACTGTAGTATGTTTAGGATCAACATGGTTAAAGACTGTACTATGTTTAGGATCAACATGGTTAAAGACTGTAGTATGTTTAGGATCAACATGGTTAAAGACTGTAGTATGTTTAGGATCAACATGGTTAAAGACTGTATTATGTTTAGGATCAACATGGTTAAAGACTGTACTATGTTTAGGATCAACATGGTTAAAGACTGTAGTATGTTTAGGATCAACATGGTTAAAGACTTCAAGGAGTGTGTGTGTGTGTGTGTGTGTGTGTGTGTGTGTGTGTGTGTGTGTGTGTCCTCACAGCTCATGTAGTAACAACATTTAAAGGTGTTGTTTGGAGCGGTAGTAACAACATTTAAAGGTGTTGTTTGGAGCGGTAGTAACAACATTTAAAGGTGTTGTTTGGAGCGGTAGTAACAACATTTAAAGGTGTTGCATCCTTAAAGCTCATAGAAGACAGATAAAACAGAGGTTTCAGCAGTAGACACGTTTAAAGGAGAAGAGCGTGAAGGTCTGTGAAGAGGTGTGAGGTCACAGCTCATAGAAGACAGGTAAAACACAGAAGGTCCTCACAGCTCATAGAAGACAGGTAAACCATATAGAAGGTCCTCACAGCTCATAGAAGACAGGTAAAACGTATAGTTTAAAGGGACCACACCATGAATTTCATTTTTTTTTTTTGGGGGGGGGGGTATTTTTTGGGCTCCCCAGTGTCTCTTGTACCCCAAAAAAATATATATTTTTAACATTCAGTCATTCATTCTCATTTCAGAGATTTTCAGAATGGGCGTGTCTGAACAGGCCATTTCAGAATGGCAATGCAAGTGACATCACTTGCATTGCCATTGCATTGATGATGGCCAGACAGAATTGCTCAGTAGCCCCCCCCTGCCCAAAAGGACGTTTTGGTATTGCAGCTGAAAGTGCTGTATAAGCCAGAGACAATTGACTTGGGATGAGTATATCTGAGTGATGATTTAGGCTCAAACCTTTTGAAAAAGGTTTGAGGGACATACACCATATGATATTAAATATCAATTTTTTTTTTAAATTCATGGTGTAGATCCTTTAAAGGTGTTAGAAGGTCCTCACAGCTCGGTGTCTCCCAGACGGTCCATGTTCTGGACGTAGGCGGGCAGTTTGTGGTGGGGAGGAGCCTGGTCTCCTGTGTTCTCTGATTGGTCCTTTATCCCAGCGCTGGAAGAGCCCTGTAGCGCGAACACCTGAAACACATGACATTGTATTAACATTTAACACATTGGTGCCATAAACCTAATATAACTTTTTTTGAGGGGGGGGTTTCATAAGAAGGCGTTCTAACACAACCTAGGACCGTTTAACACATTCACCCTCAAAGGGTGTTTTTTTTTCTCGCTCCAGCTCTGTTTTTTCAACAGTCCAAACAGCCTCCAGACGTCATAACCGTTTGGCGGATGTGACGATTCCCCCCCCCGGCCATCTTAGCTTAGCTTAGCTTATGATCGGGTTTCAGATCGTTGGTAAAGAAATAGCCTCAAACACTAAGAGGATAACTGTTTGTCGTCCAGAGAAAAGACAATATAACCGAAGCTTACCATTCGTTTTTTATACCGTGTGAAAACCAGGATGTCTGGACAAAACCATGATGTCTGGACAAAACCATGATGTCTGGACAAAACCATGATGATGTCTGGACAAAACCATGATGTCTGGACAAAACCATGATGATGTCTGGACAAAACCATGATGTCTGGACAAAACCATGATGTCTGGACAAAACTATGATGTCTGGATAAAACCATGATGTCTGGACAAAACCATGATGTCTGGACAAAACCATGATGTCTGGACAAAACCATGATGTCTGGACAAAACCATGATGTCTGGACAAAACCATGATGTCTGGACAAAACCATGATGTCTGGACAAAACCATGATGATGTCTGGACAGAACCATGATGTCTGGACAAAACTATGATGTCTGGATAAAACCATGATGTCTGGACAAAACCATGATGATGTCTGGACAAAACCATGATGTCTGGACAAAACCATGATGTCTGGACAAAACCATGATGTCTGGACAAAACCATGATGATGTCTGGACAAAACCATGATGATGTCTGGACAAAACCATGAAGTCTGGACAAAACCACGATGTCTGGACAAAACCATGATGTCTGGACAAAACCATGATGTCTGGACAAAACCATGATGTCTGGACAAAACCATGATGTCTGTCTGGACAAAACCATGATGTCTGGACAAAACCACGATGTCTGGACAAAACCATGATGTCTGGACAAAACCATGATGTCTGGACAAAACCATGATGTCTGTCTGGACAAAACCATGATGTCTGTCTGGACAAAACCATGAAGTCTGGACAAAACCACGATGTCTGGACAAAACCAGGATGTCTGGACAAAACCAGGATGTCTGTCTGGACAAAACCATGATGTCTGGACAAAACCATGATGTCTGGATAAAACCATGATGTCTGGATAAAACCATGATGTCTGGATAAAACCATGATGTCTGGATAAAACCATGATGTCTGGATAAAACCATGATGTCTGGACAAAACCATGAAAAAACACTTCATTCAAGATAAACACGGAACCGGAAACGGTCAAATTAACTGTTTTTAAAAATAAAATGAATCTTAAATTGTATTTAACACTGAAAAGTATTTTTGTTTGTTCTTTTTTGTTCTGTTTCTTTGCTCACATGTAATTTTAGCTTCATTATGTATTGTGTGTTGAGTACTGACATTTAATACTTTTGTATTTGAACTGTACTAATTGTTTTTTTGTGTGGACACCAGGACTAGCTGGTTGCTATGGCACCAGCTAATTGGGATCCTTAATACAATCAAATCAAATCAAAATTATTAACCCGCTTGATTATGATTGGTCAATCCCTGAATTTATCTGCCGTTTTATGAATAATGACCTCTGACCTCAATAACAGACCGCTGTCTAATCAGAGACT
Source organism: Gymnoscopelus braueri (assembly GCF_963280865.1). Classification (NCBI taxonomy): domain Eukaryota; kingdom Metazoa; phylum Chordata; class Actinopteri; order Myctophiformes; family Myctophidae; genus Gymnoscopelus; species Gymnoscopelus braueri. The sequence goes on from NW_027660884.1 coordinate 121,899, forward strand.
CAGAGCACCCGATTGGCTCGTATCAACCTGTCTAATCAGAGACTCAGAGCACCTGATTGGCTCGTATCAACCTGTCTAATCAGAGACTCAGAGCACCTGATTGGCTCGTATCAACCTGTCTAATCAGAGACTCAGAGCACCTGATTGGCTCGTATCAACCTGTCTAATCAGAGACTCAGAGCACCTGATTGGCTCGTATCAAACTGTCTAATCAGAGACTCAGAGCACCTGATTGGCTCGTATCAAACTGTCTAATCAGAGACTCAGAGCACCTGATTGGCTCGTATCAAACTGTCTAATCAGAGACTCAGAGCACCTGATTGGCTCGTATCAATCTGCGTTGCTTGCTGTTATGCTGTATTCAACATGGCCGCCATGTAAACAAACTCCATGTCATTTACAGCTAAACGTTGCTCTCTACAATGTTTTTGAAAACATTTGAATAGAGAAATAAACGATGCAGAAACGGAATATTGAATTTATTTTTATCAACACTTCCCGTTAGTATTATGTTTTTTATGTATCTTTCAGTAAACATATAAAACAGTCCTTCAACAATAACTACTTCTTACCAGTTGTCTGAGCTGTTCGTTCTCTTCAGTGAGGCTGCTGGTTCTCTGGACCTCAGCGTCGAAACTTAACAGAGCAGGCTGGGGTGATTCAGTTAAGATTAATATTATACACTTAAAACTATCAATAATATAAACTTAAACTATTAATAATATAAACTTAAACTATTAATAATATAAACTTAAACTATTAATAATATAAACTTAAAACTATTAATAATATAAACTTAAACTATTAATAATATAAACTTAAAACTATTAATAATACCACCGTTTGCAAGGATGAAAGTGGTTAAGTGTGTGTGTGTGTGTGTGTGTGTGTGTGTGTGTTTTATAAATATTGGACCAATGAAAAGTATTAACAAGAGTTTGTGACTAAATAATAAGTACAGAACAAAGGGAGTCTATCACGGCCAGTCCGGTGCGTCACGGGGGGAGGGGCCAGTCCGGTGAGTCACGGGGGGAGGGGCCAGTCTGGTGCGTCACGGGGGGAGGGGCCAGTCCGGTGCGTCACGGGGGGAGGGGCCAGTCCGGTGAGTCACGGGGGGAGGGGTCAGTCCGGTGCGTCACGGGGGGAGGGGCCAGTCTGCTGCGTCACAGGGGGAGGGGCCAGTCTGGTGCGTCACAGGGGGAGGGGCCAGTCTGGTGCGTCACGGGGGGAGGGGCCAGTCCGGTGAGTCACGGGGGGAGGGGTCAGTCCGGTGCGTCACGGGGGGAGGGGCCAGTCTGCTGCGTCACAGGGGGAGGGGCCAGTCTGGTGCGTCACAGGGGGAGGGGCCAGTCTGGTGCGTCACGGGGGGAGGGGCCAGTCCGGTGAGTCACGGGGGGAGGGGTCAGTCCGGTGAGTCACGGGGGGAGGGGCCAGTCCGGTGCGTCACAGGGGGAGGGGCCAGTCCGGTGCGTCACGGGGGGAGGGGCCAGTCCGGTGCGTCACGGGGGGAGGTGCCAGTCCGGTGAGTCACGGGGGGAGGGGTCAGTCCGGTGCGTCACGGGGGGAGGGGCCAGTCTGCTGCGTCACAGGGGGAGGGGCCAGTCTGCTGCGTCACGGGGGGAGGGGCCAGTCTGGTGCGTCACGGGGGGAGGGGCCAGTCCGGTGAGTCACGGGGGGAGGGGTCAGTCCGGTGAGTCACGGGGGGAGGGGCCAGTCCGGTGCGTCACAGGGGGAGGGGCCAGTCCGGTGCGTCACGGGGGGAGGGGCCAGTCCGGTGCGTCACGGGGGGAGGTGCCAGTCCGGTGAGTCACGGGGGGAGGGGTCAGTCCGGTGCGTCACGGGGGGAGGGGCCAGTCTGCTGCGTCACAGGGGGAGGGGCCAGTCTGCTGCGTCACGGGGGGAGGGGCCAGTCTGCTGCGTCACAGGGGGAGGGGCCAGTCTGGTGCGTCACGGGGGGAGGGGCCAGTCCGGTGAGTCACGGGGGGAGGGGTCAGTCCGGTGCGTCACGGGGGGAGGGGCCAGTCTGCTGCGTCACAGGGGGAGGGGCCAGTCTGGTGCGTCACAAGGGGAGGGGCCAGTCTGGTGCATCACAGGGGGAGGGGCCAGTCCGGTGCGTCACAGGGGGAGGGGCCAGTCTGGTGCGTCACGGGGGGAGGGGCCAGTCCGGTGCGTCACGGGGGGAGGGGCCAGTCCGGTGAGTCACGGGGGGAGGGGCCAGTCCGGTGAGTCACGGGGGGAGGGGTCAGTCCGGTGCGTCACGGGGGGAGGGGCCAGTCTGCTGCGTCACAGGGGGAGGGGCCAGTCTGCTGCGTCACAGGGGGAGGGGCCAGTCTGGTGCATCACAGGGGGAGGGGCCAGTCCGGTGCGTCACGGGGGGAGGGGCCAGTCAGTTGAGTCACGGGGGGAGGGGCCAGTCCGGTGCGTCACAGGGGGAGGGGCCAGTCCGGTGCGTCACGGGGGGAGGGGCCAGTCCGGTGCGTCACAGGGGGAGGGGCCAGTCCGGTGAGTCACGGGGGGAGGGGTCAGTCCGGTGCGTCACGGGGGGAGGGGCCAGTCTGCTGCGTCACAGGGGGAGGGGCCAGTCTGGTGCGTCACAGGGGGAGGGGCCAGTCTGGTGCATCACAGGGGGAGGGGCCAGTCTGGTGCATCACAGGGGGAGGGGCCAGTCTGGTGCGTCGCAGGGGGAGGGGCCAATCTGGTGCGTCACAGGGGGAGGGGCCAGTCTGGTGTGTGGACGGGGGGAGGACAGAGTCCGGTGCGTCACAGGGGGAGGGGCCAGTCCGGTGTGTCACAGGGGGAGGGGCCAGTCTGGTGCGTCACACACATATCTCTGCTCCTGAGTACTTTTTTTTTTCAATGGAAAATCTCTGGCAGTGGGCCAACGCGGCAAGAAATAATTCAGGCAGTGAATCCGGTGCGTCACAGAGGGAGGGGCAACAGATGCAGAACGCTGGAGCAACACAGACAGTTTAAGCCCTTTATTTATTTATTTAGGTGCAGATAATGAGTCTGGTTTGGGTCTGGTTCCTCATGACTCTGACGTAGACAAAACGTCAGTCATTATTTCTACTTGTACTAAATAAATAAAAGGCTTAAAAGTCTTCAAAGTTTTCAGCTCAAGGACCCCCTAGCTGACAGAGATAAAGCAGGGACCCCCACACATTGCATACAGATTAAACCTTTTCATAGATTTCATAGATATCTTCATTGACTATCATCAGTGCTGTGTAAATTAATATGTTTTGTTCATTTCAGACATTTAACCACTTAAACATTCAATACTTGGTACTTCCCTGCCCTCGACACCAAACCTCTTATTAGCCGAAAATAGCAGATCTACAAGCTGCGAGGCGTAATGTTCATCAGAATAGAGATGCTAGGGTTCAAGTGGTTAATGTAAAAAAAAACTAATCCTATCTAAAGATTTGGCGGACCCCTGGAGTAACTCTGAGGACCCCCTAGGGGTCCCGGACCCCCTGTTGAAGACCCCTGGCTTAAACTGTCCGTGTTGATCTCTTCTAAATAATAACTACGTTGAACCCATTGTGGGTGAGAGGATATGCACTGGAAGAGCACGGACAGGTGCATTGTGGGTAAAAGGATATGCATGCACTGGAAGAGCACGGACAGGAAGTTGTGCAGCGACACCAGGAAGGTGTCGGCCCACTGGCGGGAGAAGTAGGGCGAGAAGGCGGGGTGTTGCTCGGGGGCGGGGATGAAGGGCAGAGCGAACCAATCGCGCCACTCCACCTGACCGTGAAGCTCCACCCCCTGTTTCTGGAAGAACTCCTGGGTCTTGTCCAGACATCCTCTCTGTGCAGACAGACAGACAGACAGACAGACAGACAGACAGACAGACAGACAGGTGAGTCAGTAGGATACAACAGCAATGACAATAAAAAATACCAGATCTACAATTGCATAGTGCAGCACCGAGTGCTGGTCATTCAAGCCTCAAGTGGAGCCTGCAGTAACACCACGGCCCAGGACACCATCACACCACAATGAAATGTTTGGAACGGGGGGGAGTCTGGGGGAACGCTCAGGTCCTGGTGAGACGAAGGAGGAGCCCCGGCCAGGAGGCCAGGAGGCCAGGAGACCATCCACAGAGCCTAGTCCCTCCACATGCCAGAGCCTCTCCTCTCCACCGGTCCCGGCAGAGTAGTTCTGGAGAAGCGGACTGAGAGGCCCTGTCTTTCCCTAAGAGGACTGACCGTGGGTACAGTAGCTACTGGGACGTAAGTCTGTCTTTCCCTAAGAGGACTGACCGTGGGTACAGTAGCTACTGGGACATAAGTCTGTCTGTCCCTCAGAGGACTGACCGTGGGTACAGTAGCTACTGGGACATAAGTCTGTCTGTCCCTCAGAGGACTGACCGTGGGTACAGTAGCTACTGAGACATAAGTCTGTCTTTCCCTCAGAGGACTGACCGTGGGTACAGTAGCTACTGGGACATAAGTCTGTCTTTCCCTCAGAGGACTGACCGTGGGTACAGTAGCTACTGGGACATAAGTCTGTCTTTCCCTCAGAGGACTGACCGTGGGTACAGTAGCTACTGGGACATAAGTCTGTCTTTCCCTCAGAGGACTGACCGTGGGTACAGTAGCTACTGGGACATAAGTCTGTCTTTCCCTAAGAGGACTGACCGTGGGTACAGTAGCTACTGGGACATAAGTCTGTCTTTCCCTAAGAGGACTGACCGTGGGTACAGTAGCTACTGGGACGTAAGTCTGTCTTTCCCTCAGAGGACTGACCGTGGGTACAGTAGCTACTGGGACGTAAGTCTGTCTTTCCCTCAGAGGACTGACCGTGGGTACAGTAGCTACTGGGACGTAAGTCTGTCTTTCCCTCAGAGGACTGACCGTGGGTACAGTAGCTACTGGGACATAAGTCTGTCTTTCCCTCAGAGGACTGACCGTGGGTACAGTAGCTACTGGGACATAAGTCTGTCTTTCCCTCAGAGGACTGACCGTGGGTACAGTAGCTACTGGGACATAAGTCTGTCTTTCCCTAAGAGGACTGACCGTGGGTACAGTAGCTACTGGGACATAAGTCTGTCTTTCCCTAAGAGGACTGACCGTGGGTACAGTAGCTACTGGGACATAAGTCTGTCTTTCCCTCAGAGGACTGACCGTGGGTACAGTAGCTACTGGGACATAAGTCTGTCTTTCCCTAAGAGGACTGACCGTGGGTACAGTAGCTACTGGGACATAAGTCTGTCTTTCCCTCAGAGGACTGACCGTGGGTACAGTAGCTACTGGGACGTAAGTCTGTCTTTCCCTCAGAGGACTGACCGTGGGTACAGTAGCTACTGGGACATAAGTCTGTCTTTCCCTCAGAGGACTGACCGTGGGTACAGTAGCTACTGGGACGTAAGTCTGTCTGTCCCTCAGAGGACTGACCGTGGGTACAGTAGCTACTGGGACGTAAGTCTGTCTTTCCCTCAGAGGACTGACCGTGGGTACAGTAGCTACTGGGACGTAAGTCTGTCTTTCCCTCAGAGGACTGACCGTGGGTACAGTAGCTACTGGGACGTAAGTCTGTCTTTCCCTCAGAGGACTGACCGTGGGTACAGTAGCTACTGGGACATAAGTCTGTCTTTCCCTCAGAGGACTGACCGTGGGTACAGTAGCTACTGGGACATAAGTCTGTCTTTCCCTCAGAGGACTGACCGTGGGTACAGTAGCTACTGGGACATAAGTCTGTCTTTCCCTAAGAGGACTGACCGTGGGTACAGTAGCTACTGGGACATAAGTCTGTCTTTCCCTAAGAGGACTGACCGTGGGTACAGTAGCTACTGGGACATAAGTCTGTCTTTCCCTCAGAGGACTGACCGTGGGTACAGTAGCTACTGGGACATAAGTCTGTCTTTCCCTAAGAGGACTGACCGTGGGTACAGTAGCTACTGGGACATAAGTCTGTCTTTCCCTCAGAGGACTGACCGTGGGTACAGTAGCTACTGGGACGTAAGTCTGTCTTTCCCTCAGAGGACTGACCGTGGGTACAGTAGCTACTGGGACATAAGTCTGTCTTTCCCTCAGAGGACTGACCGTGGGTACAGTAGCTACTGGGACGTAAGTCTGTCTGTCCCTCAGAGGACTGACCGTGGGTACAGTAGCTACTGGGACGTAAGTCTGTCTTTCCCTAAGAGGACTGACCGTGGGTACAGTAGCTACTGGGACATAAGTCTGTCTGTCCCTCAGAGGACTGACCGTGGGTACAGTAGCTACTGGGACGTAAGTCTGTCTGTCCCTCAGAGGACTGACCGTGGGTACAGTAGCTACTGGGACGTAAGTCTGTCTGTCCCTCAGAGGACTGACCGTGGGTACAGTAGCTACTGGGACGTAAGTCGGGGGCTTGATCAACCCCGGCTGGATCACCTGGGTGAGGGTGTATGTTGTTGAGAGACCAGAAACACCCGATGACCCCAGACTACAACACTGATGATACGACCCATGTGCATCCATGTGATGTTTTTTATTTATACTACATAGTATCTATATAAACTACAGTGTGTTTATACCTGTATAGTATTAACTACATAGTATCTATATAATGTTTATACCTGTATAGTATTAACTACATAGTATCTATATAATGTTTATACCTGTATAGTATTAACTACATAGTATCTATATAATGTTTATACCTGTATAGTATTAACTACATAGTATCTATATAATGTTTATACCTGTATAGTATTAACTACATAGTATCTATATAATGTTTATACCTGTATAGTATTAACTACATAGTATCTATATAATGTTTATACCTGTATAGTATTAACTACATAGTATCTATATAATGTTTATACCTGTATAGTATTAACTACATAGTATCTATATAATGTTTATACCTGTATAGTATTAACTACATAGTATCTATATAAACTACAGTGTGTTTATACCTGTATAGTATTAACTACATAGTATCTATATAATGTTTATACCTGTATAGTATTAACTACATAGTATCTATATAATGTTTATACCTGTATAGTATTAACTACATAGTATCGATATAAGCTGGTTCGTAGTTTGTTGACGGTGTTGCGGTAAACGTCCTCCAGGCGGCTGAACAGCCGGCGGTCCAGGTACGACCAGTATTCACGCAGGCCTGCAAGGTCAAAGGCCGCCACCAGGTGGAGCAGCTGGTCCACCATCTTGTCCACCTGGACGGACAGACAGACAGACAGACAGACAGACAGACAGACAGACAGACAGACAGACAGACAGACAGACAGACAGACAGAGTAATTAACATTAAACTGTAATTAAATCACATTAAACTATAATTAAATGACATTAAAGTGTAATTAACAGTAAACTGTAATTAACATTAAAGTGTAATTAACGTTAAAGTGTAATTAACCTTAAAGTGTAATTACATTAAAGTGTAATTAACATTAAAGTGTAATTAACAGACATTAAAGTGTAATTAACAGACATTAAAGTGTAATTAACAGACATTAAAGTGTAATTAACATTAAAGTGTAATTAACATTAAACTCACCCTGAATCCCTTGTCTTTGTCTACTTTGATCTCAGAGTCCAGATGTCTCAGAGTTGAGGTGAATCCTCTGTAGAGTAAGTATTCACGAACATTCTCATCTGTCCTTTCTACTGAAGAGCCCATGATACCTGAAATATACAATACAATACACATAAATATATAATACAATATACTGAAGAGCCCATTATACCTGAAATATACAATACAATACACATAAACATATAATACAATATACTGAAGAGCCCATTATACCTGAAATATACAATACAATACACATAAACATATAATACAATATACTGAAGAGCCCATTATACCTGAAATATACAATACAATACACATAAACATATAATACAATATACTGAAGAGCCCATTATACCTGAAATATACAATACAATACACATAAACATATAATACAATATACTGAAGAGCCCATTATACCTGAAATATACAATACAATACACATAAACATATAATACAATATACTGAAGAGCCCATTATACCTGAAATATACAATACAATACACATAAATATATAATACAATATACTGAAGAGCCCATTATACCTGAAATATACAATACAATACACATAAATATATAATACAATATACTGAAGAGCCCATGATACCTGAAATATACAATGTAATATACATAAATATATAATATAATATAATATACATAAATATATAATACAACATACTGAAGAGCCCATGATACCTGAAATATACAATGTAATATACATAAATATATAATACAATATACATAAATATATAATACAACATACTGAAGAGCCCATTATACCTGGAATATATAATATAATATAATATAATATACTGAAGAGCCCATGATATCTGGAGAGGACAGGAATAAATAAATATATAATAAACAAGGGAACCAGGAGACCTGGTACTGCCAGACCCCTAGTGGTTGAAATCTGAATGGCCGGACTTCGCATGACGTGTGTGCAGAGGAAAAGAGGGACAGACCGACCGACCGACAAAGCCTCATGTAGGCCAACCCCTTGGGTCTAGTAAATACTACAGTCAACACATTTCAGTTCCTTCTCTTCTAGCAGCAGAATGACTAGGCTGACATCCAGGTGTGAACAACAGGAACAACAGGAACTAAAGAAAGAACCAAAGCTCTGCGCTCAGTTGACTTTTAAGAAGCCTTGATTTTATCATGACTTTTAGATTGATAAAGTTACACAACACACATGAGAAGAGCTTCATCAGGGTCTCATATAATAACATAATACTGAAGAACACATGTACGTGGAGAGGAGAGTCTTATTGTATGAATTAATTGTATGAATTATTTTATGTTAAACTTCAGATTAAACAATAGTTCAGTTGAATGGTTCCTACAGTCTCATTATATTCCTGAGTCTAGTGTGACACCAAGTGGTTAAACTGGGTATTACAGCAGAACCACCATACTAACGGTACTGACCACAATATTTTTTATTTTTTATTATTTCCCCCTGAACAATTATATTATTAACTATTATTATGATTAATAATTAATACTATTTTTCCATCTCCGCCTCCTGAACAATAATAATATTAATTATTATAATTAATCCTTAATAATATTTTTACATCACCACCGCACAATAAATAATATTATTCCTTCCTTTATGGTCATTTGTTTACAAAGCTTGTTTTTTGGTAAAATAAATACATTTCTTGCATTAATAAATCATGTATTTCTCCACAGACATAGAGTTCATTCAGCCTGATGTATGATCAGCTTATTTGGTGTCATGGTGTCAGGCACGTGCACACACACACACACACACACACACACACACACACACACACACACGCACGCGCACACACACACACACACACACACCAGAGGGGTCTTGAGCCCATGAATGCAGCATTTAGACGTATAAGTGGTAAGTATAAGTAAGTAGAGTGGTTCTCTAAATCTCAACATTAAATTGTTTTCACTTTTTAAAGTGGCCTCTCTTGAAGGAGTAGGAATGTTCTGATGTATGTTTTGACACACAACAATACACAACAATACACAACAATACACAACAATACACACAACAATACACAACAATACACAACAATACACACAACAATACACAACAATACACACAACAATACACAACAATACACAACAATACACACAACAATACACACAACAATACACGACCATACACACAACAATACACAACAATACACGACAATACACGAGCATACACACAACAATACACGACCATACACACCAATGCACAATACACAACAATACACACAGATACACAACGACAATAACGCAACACAATAGTAAACGGTGAGGTGCTAGTAGACCAGCATCTGTACAAATCAATCAAACAATGCTGATAATAATAATAATATTAATAATAATATATTTACCATAAAGAAGAAGAAAAAGCTCTTCCGTGTTTTCACTGCGTCTCCAGACCACAGTCACGTGACACCACGCCGCGGCTCACGTGACATCATGTGACGTCTTCTTCTTCTACTTCTTCTTCTTCTTCTTCTTCCTCCTCCAGCGTACCGCCCCCTGCTGGCCTGGAATGTCATTATTACACACAGAGTACATAAAAACATCACACAATAAACAACAATACATTACAAACAAAACATACATTATAATATAAACACATGTAATCATAGAGGCTGACCGTCCAGTGTTTATGCAGTCTGGACTCGTCTAGCTCTGGGGTCAGCAGCACCACCGTGACCTCATACTAAGTTCAAACTTAGCCTAGTTAGAGCTTAAATGGTCTACACCATGAAAATCACTTTTTTCTTGTTTTTTTGTATTTTTTGGGGTCCCCAGTGTCTCTTGTACCCCAAAAAATGTCATTCCTTCTCATTTCATGGATTTCCAGAATGGGCGTGTCTGAACAGGCGATCTCAGAATGGAAATGTATTTTTTTTTAGTATTTTTTATTTTTTTATTTTGTATTAACAGACAGAATTGCTCAGTAGCCCCCCCTGCCCAAGAGGACGTTTTGGTATTGCAGCTGAAAGTGCTGTATAAGCCAGAGACAATTGACTTGGGAGGAGTATATCTGAGTGATGATTTAGGCTCAAACCTTTTGAAAAAGGTTTGAGGGACATACACCATATGATATTAAATATCAAATATATTTTTTTAAATTCATGGTGTAGATCCTTTAAATGGCTTTAAAAAAAAGCCATTTAACACATTTAGCTGGGAAAGTATCTGTGTCATTTTTAGATTTCTTTGGCTATTCAAAAATAGCAGATCTACAAGCTCATAGCGCGGCACACTGAGTGCCGCGCTATGAGCTTGTAGATCTGCTATTTTAGTTTTTTATGTGAACATTTGTGCAAATCTTTAAATATATATATATATATATATATATATATATATATATATATATATATAAAATATATATTCAAAGATTTGCACTCATTTTCACGTTTTTTTTTTTCAAAAAATAGCAGATCTACAAGCTCATAGCGCGGCACTCGGTGCCGCGCTATGAGCTTGTAGATCTGCTATTTTTGAATAGCCAAAGAAATCTAAAATGACAGAGATACTTTCCTGGATTGAATGTGTTTAAAGGAGCACTTCACCCCTGGAAGAAGTTCCAGGGGTGACCACAGGGGGGACCACGGGGGACCACAGCGTATCACTGCCTATAACTTCAACTCCCAGAATGCTTTGGTGCCTTGTGGCAGGGGAGGTTCCATGTGGGTGTGATCTCCAACAATAACATCCAAACAGCATGCCAGTGTCGCCATGTCTGCTTATTATAAGCGGCTTCTTTCTAAAATGTAGTTGATATTTGGGCTTGTTTCCAAATGTTTTGATTGCTGTTTAAACCAGTGGTTCTCAAACATGTTCATGTATTTTTCCACAGACCCCCATCTGAAATTATAATTTGTGGCAGGGAGCCCCTAACAAATATGTGTCAAAAATATTCCACATTTTGAAAAGCAAATAAAAATATTTTGCAAAAAAAAAAAAAAATCCACATTTTGGACTTTTTCCCCCTCAAGATTTTTTTGTAAATAGCAGATCTACAAGCTCACAATGGGTTGCGAAGCGTTGTGAGCTTGTAGATCAGCAATTTTCAAATATATAATATCCCATGTCTAGGTAAAGTGCTCTTGGCATAGTTATTTTTCTTTTGGGCTTGTTTTCATAGACCTGGCTGCTTATTTCTCTCACAATATCTGGCAACACTGGCTGTCCTCGCAAACTTCATCTAGTTACATATATGTCCAAGGATTCGTTAGTGATGTCATATCACTGGGACATCCTTAGTATCTTCATGCAGTTTAACTTCCGTGTCGCATAGTATTGACATCACTGTCACATCCTTGGTATTATGATCCTAGCCTTTCGTGACGGTGTTTGTTTACCAGCGCTGCTACTCCACGCTGTATTTTTTTTTTCAAGCTTGCGCTTATGAAACACTACACAGGATTATTATTTCATGTCAACATTCAAGTACAACTATCAGAAGATAACTCAGGTAAAGTAATGCCTCACTCTACAAGGGCCGATGGCCGCAGCTAATGGGAGTGGCCGAGTGGGGAAAGAAGGTTGAACAAAGTGTTACGGACACCCCATTGGGGCTGTCTTTTGAGATGGTCTGACTGAGACACGCCGAGACATGTAGTGCGGAAAGGAATGAGACCAATCTCTCATGACGCAAATAACGTCACGAATATTGCGAATATTACTAGATATCTAAAAACACAGATTACTCAAAAAAAAAAACCAGGATCTTGTTTATTGACTCCTAAACTTCATTAAAAGACCGAAAACTTCTTCCAGGGGTGAAGTGCTCCTTTAAGCTATAACTAGGCTAAGTGTGAACTTGTGTTTAAGCTATAACTAGGCTAAGTGTGAACTTAGTGTGAGGTGGTGTAACATGGCCCCTGTGGTTCAGAGCGTTAGTGAGTCTCTAACGCTCTGCCAGGCTCTGGGCTCTGCGCTTGTACAAGGAATTCCACCGTCCTGTGAGGCTCCAACTGTAGTGACAATAAACCAAACCATTTCACTACTCACCTAAACAAAGGCTGTTTTGTGTTGTTTAAAGTCTGTTCTCGGAGGTGGGAAGCCTCTCAGTACCCCACCATCTCTGTAAAATACACTTTATATTCACCTTCTCTGTAAAATATACTTTATATTCACCTTCTCTGTAAAATACACTTTATATTCACCTTCTCTGTAAAATATACTTTATATTCACCTTCTCTGTAAAATACACTTTATATTCACCTTCTCTGTAAAATACACTTTATATTCACCTTCTCTGTAAAATACACTTTATATTCACCTTCTCTGTAAAATATACTTTATATTCACCTTCTCTGTAAAATACACTTTATATTCACCTTCTCTGTAAAATATACTTTATATTCACCTTCTCTGTAAAATACACTTTATATTCACCTTCTCTGTAAAATACACTTTATATTCACCTTCTCTGTAAAAGATACTTTATATTCACCTTCTCTGTAAAATATACTTTATATTCACCTTCTCTGTAAAATACACTTTATATTCACCTTCTCTGTAAAATACACTTTTTGGCCAGAAAATTAAGTATTTCACCGGAAGGAAAAATCTGGTCAATAGAAAAATTCCATTGACCAGATCTGTAGAGGGCGCTGTGGAGCAACCACAAACATGTTTTCCTGTATATAAATAAAGTAATAAAGTAAAGCCTTCTATCGCATAACTCCTTCATGTGGTGCCCACTAGATGGCGGTATTAGACAATAAATGACAACCTGTTGGTTTCTCAGTGGGTTAAATTACAGTGTTGAATTTATGTGTAAACTATTTATTTATTTATATAAAACTAGTTTAAAATGAATGTAGTTTGCAAACAAAGCACAGAAAGCACAGTTTAATACAAAAGGATGCTAAAGGGATTGAACCCAAGAAAGCACTATGGCTTGTTTCCATTAAGGTCCTTTGTATTCAATTCATAGAAACATTTAATGACCAGACCTGCTAACATTCCACTGGGGGGGGGGGGTTCTGGGGGTCCTCCCCCCTGAAGTAACTTGTGAACAGATGTCATTTCCTGTTCTGGTGAATTTTGTGAGTTTGATTCTTTTATCAGGTTTGCTTTACTAGCATTGTGAAATGATGGGTAAAATGTAATCCATTAAAAACAAAAAGTACAGAAATCTATTTGATGACTGAACTGTAAGACCCATGTTTAATAACCATTCATTACTTAAAGGAGTAGTTAATAATAATAATACATTTTATTTGTAACGCACTTTATATTTGAAGCAAATCTCAAAGTGCTACAGGATTAAAAAAACATAAAAAGAAAGAGAAAACAACAATAATAGTAAAACAGTGAAATGAATAAACTTCAGATCAAGTCAGCAGGCACAGTAGAAGTTTAAAAAGATAAAACAACTACATCTCTGTCTAAGCAAATGCCTTGTTAAAAAGGAAGGTTTTTAGGCCCTTTTTAAAAGTGTCAATCGACTGTGGTGCTCTCAGATGGTCCGGGAGGGCATTCCACAGTCGAGGAGCGAGCAGCTGAGCAGAAGGCCCGATCCCCCATGGTGCGGAGATTTGTGGGGCTCCAGTACGTTTGAGTTTCTGGAGCGGAGTGAGCGGGTGGAGTGGGTGGAGTTCGGGGGTTTGATGAGTTCCTTTAGGTAGGAGGGGGCATTGCTGTAGATGCACTGATGAGTGAGGAGGGAGACCTTGTATTCGATTCTGACGGAGATGGGGAGCCAGTGTTGTGAATGGAGGATGGGTGTGATGTGTTCGTATTTCCGCACTCTCATCAGGATCCTAGCAGCACTGTTCTGGATGTACTGGAGCTTCTGGATGCTCTTGCTAGGGATCCCGATGAGAAGTGCGTTGCAGTAGTCAAGCCTTGAGGAGACAAAGGCGTGGATGAGTTTTTCGGCATCTGGCAGAGTGAGTGTGGGGCGGAGTCTGGCTATATTTCGGAGGTGGAAAAATGAGGTTTTACAGAGGTGTTTGATATGGGAATCAAAAGTCAGGTGGGGGTCCATTTTAACACCGAGGTTGGTGACTACGGGTGAGAGGGAAAGGATCTGGCTGGAGAAAGTGATGCTAGTTATTGGGGATGATTTGACCTGGTGTGGGGTGCCGATTAGAATGGCCTCTGTTTTTGTACTGTTTAGCTGAAGGAAATTTTGAGTTCACCTAAAACATGACTTATTTTCTATCATTTACATACAAACCCCATGAAACCTTGACCCTAACCCCATGAAGCCTTGACCCTAACCCCATGAAGCCATGACCCTAACCCTAACCCCATGAAGCCATGACCCTAACCCCATGAAGCCTTGAATTTATGAGATGTATTCGTTTTTGTCGCATTCCTGAGACGATAATTTGGTGACCGGTGGTCTGTCTGGTAGGAGACACAATGAGTCTCCATAGAGTCTCCTACTGGAGACATTAGCATCTTTCCACCGGTCATCAAATTATTGTCTCAGGAATGCGACAAAAACAAAAAAAATCATGAATTCAAGGCTTCAGGGGGTATATAGTAGTAGTATATATAGTATAGAAGCTCCATGAAGTCGATCACAAACGTTTTTTGAAGCAAAGCGTATTTATATTCAAACTGCATCATAACGAACAAAAACTTTACCATACGTTTTCAGGTTCAGTTGCATTACGATGCATCCTACGATGTGTTAAGACATGAACTGAAGACAGACTGGACTCATTAAGAGCTTAGATCTTATTTGTTCTTTATTTGTGTCGAATCCCATGGAAATACAGAATCCATACGGTTATTATATAGGCCAGTGGTTCTCAAACTGTTGTTCGGGACCCCAAGGGGTCCCCAAAAGATGTTTAGGGGGTCCCCAGATGATTTTCTTAATAATGTGCAACATCGCTTTCTCTCTGAACAGTAAACAAACCAACATACAGAATAACTGTACAGTAAAACATACAGTATAACTGTATACATACAGTATAACTGTATACATACAGTATAACTGTATACAAATCTAGTTCAATCAGGATTATTTTGGGGGTCTAGGCGGCGGAACTCAGAACTGAACAGAACAACAAAGTGATCAAAAGGAAAACATTATAGTTTTATAAAGCATTAAACCTTCATATGGACAGAAATGTAGTCAAATGTAAACAAAACAAAAACAAGAATAAATACATTTCCATGAGTTTATATACAAAGCTTTACAGAATCATTGTGAAACTTTCTGGGCTCCAAAAAAGTCCCTCTCTCTCTCTGCCCCTCTCTCTCTCTCTCTCTCTCTCATTTTAAGATTTCTTTGGCTATTCAAAAATAGCAGATCTACAAGCTTTGTGCAAATCTTTGAATACATATATGTTTTAACTCCGTTCTGTGCTTCTGGGGGGTCCCTGGAACAACATATTTTGAGATGGGGGTCCGCGGTCAAATACCTATCATTTTGGGCGGTCCTTCACATGGAAAAGTTGGAGCCACTGATATTATAGCAAACATACGTTTTAAAAAAAATAGCCAAATAAATCTTAAAAATGACAGAGATGCGGTCTTTACCCATTAAGGCCCATTCATTCTGGGTCAAACCATAGTGTCTGTGGCACGCTGTGAATAACAGACCTACAAGCCCACAACACGCTGTGAATAACAGACCTACAAGCCCACAACACGCTGTGAATAACAGACCTACAAGCCCACAACGCGCTGTGAATAACAGACCTACAAGCCCACAACGCGCTGTGAATAACAGACCTACAAGCCCACAACGCGCTGTGAATAACAGACCTACAAGCCCACAACGCGCTGTGAATAACAGACCTACAAGCCCACAACGCGCTGTGAATAACAGACCTACAAGCCCACAACGCGCTGTAGGCTTACCTTTAAAGAAAACGTAAAGAATAAAAAAGGCAGAAATGAATGAAAGCATCATTATGTTACAGTAATACATGGTCCACCCATAAACATGGTCCTTATTTCAACCCCTTGAGGGTCCACCCATAAACATGGTCCTTATTTAAACCCCTTGAGGGACCACCCATAAACATGGTCCTTATTTCAACCCCGGGACCACCCATAAACATGGTCCTTATTTAAACCCCTTGAGGGACCACCCATAAACATGGTCCTTATTTAAACCCCTTGAGGGACCACCCATAAACATGGTCCTTATTTAAACCCCAGGAGGGTCCACCCATAAACATGGTCCTTATTTACCCGGGACCACCCATGGTCCCGGGGTTTAAATAAGGATTAAAGGAGTAGTTCACCCAAAAAATGACTTATTTTCTATCACTTACTCCCCATGAAGCCTTGAATTCATGGAGATATTTTTGTCTCGTTCCTGAGACGATAATCTGATGACTTGAAAGTCATGTTTTGGGTCTAACTACTACTCTAATGTTTTGGGTCTAACTACTACTCTAATGTTTTGGGTCTAACTACTACTCTAATGTTTTGGGTCTAACTACTACTCTAATGTTTTGGGTCTAACTACTACTCTAATATGTTGTCATCATTTTTCTTTGTAGGAGTGTCATGAGGAAGGAAGGCCCACCCAACGAGCCCTGTGGGTTTGTACATCTACTTGTCTTTGTTGTTATTGTATCCATTAACCCATTGTATCCATAATCCATTAACATTGTATCCATAATCCATTAATAACATTGTATCCATAATCCATTAATAACATTGTATCCAGTCTGTTTCATTTTCTCCAGGTGTTTTTTACATGCCAAATAAACTCAACTAAAAAACAACCTGGGAACAGAAAGCATGGCGCTGCCAGCTCAAAAGGCAGATCTACAAGTTCACGGCTTGTACATGTGCTGTATTTTATTCTTGGGTTGAGTAGTTAGTGGATAACTACTAGAATAACTAGTAGTTAGTGGATAACTACTAGAATAACTAGTAGTTAGTGGATAACTACTAGAATAACTAGTAGTTAGTGGATAACTACTAGGATAACTAGAAGTTAGTGGATAACTACTAGGATAACTAGTAGTTAGTGGATAACTACTAGGATACCTAGTAGTTAGTGGATAACTACTAGGATAACTAGTAGTTAGTGGATAACTACTAGGATACCTAGTAGTTAGTGGATAACTACTAGGATACCTAGTAACTACTAGGATACCTAGTAGCTAGTGGATAATTACTAGGATAACTAGTAGTTAGTGGATAACTACTAGGATAACTAGTAGTTAGTGGATAACTACTAGGATAACTAGTAGTTAGTGGATAACTACTAGGATAACTAGTAGTTAGTGGATAACTACTAGGATACCTAGTAGTTAGTGGATAATTACTAGGATAACTAGTAGTTAGTGGATAACTACTAGGATAACTAGTAGTTAGTGGATAACTACTAGGATACCTAGTAGTTAGTGGATAACTACTAGAACTAGACGCGTCGCAATTATGGGAAAATGCAAAGTGTGGTTGCGCCGTCGCCGGTCGCAGGTTGCCGCCGCCCGGACTTGAGGAATATGCTTGGAGGAATACCGTCGGAGGTCGCGTGACGTACCATTCGAATTTGGTGCTGATTGGATCCTGTGTTCGTGATACATGGCGTTTTGATTTGAAGAAATAGGCCCCTCCCACTAAAATAAATAAGCCCCTCCCACAAATGTAGCGGGCCAATGACATCGTCATGTCACTCCTGAGATCACCTGCTTTTCAATTTGAGAGGAGTGATCCCCCCAAAAATCATGTTTTTGCATCAAACGGTTACGTTTTGCAGAGTTGTGGCGCCCCCTATGGGTCAAAGTGGAAATGCTTTTGGGGATTCGTTGAGTAAACCACTCTCGACATGTGATTCAAATTTGGGATCGATTGGACGTTTCGTTCGTGATTTTTGTTATTTTTGGTAAAACGGGCTCCTCCCGCTAACTTTGGAAGCCAATTACGGACGAACGGTAAGGACTATCAAAATTCTGTTTCGGTCCAGATTATTGCATGGGTCCAGAGATCATGTGTACCGATTTTTGTGAAATTTGGACAAAATATATGGGAGGAGCTAAAAGTGTGTTTTGAAGAAAATTCAAAATGGCGGAAAATCTATCCTGACGCAAATGGGCGTGGCCTATATGGGGAGTTGCGTCATGACCCAAGGAATCTAGGGAAAAGGAAATTTTGATTTTACGACCTACGGTTCAAGAGTTATAGGCCAAAACGTAAAAGGGGCTGTTATAGCGCCACCATGTGGCCGATTAGTGTAATAATTTTTTCAATAATTTTGGACTAAATGATGAACCTCCCCTCCAAATCTGGTAACTCTAGCTCTTACGGTTTCTGAGAAAAAAATACTTGAATTTGAGTTTTTTCACTTTTTCATTCAGCGGATGGGGAAATTTAATGCACTAATAAATCAATATAAATTAAACTATTTAACCAATCTCTTAGCAAAATACAAGTGCACGATTCCCGGTGAAGCCGGTCATTTTGACATATGGCACTAAATTGGGAAAAATAAACTGTGGGAGGAGATGCAGCCCGAAATAAAGTTTATCTAGAAATAAAGTTTCTCTATAACAATAGTCTGGTTGCCCATTCGGGCAACCACACTAATAACTAGTAGTTAGTGGATAACTACTAGGATAACTAGTAAAAGTTAAACTGTAGAGATGCTCCGTTACCTTTTTTTTCAGACCGAGTACGAGTACTAGTACTCCATTTTGAGCACAGCTGTTAACAATGTGATGTAAATACCAGCGGCCGTCAATGTTTTGGTATCGGGTCAGAGTATCGAGACCTTTTTGCCTCGGTCCCAGCCTCACTCATCTGCGAAAAGAAGAGCCTGGTCACGACCTAAAGCAGCGAGTGTCTAGGAAGTCCTGAGTATTTTTTGACCAATCACAACACTCGTTTCATTCATGGAGAATGTAAATAGATTTGTAAAGCATCAACGTCATTTCCTTGGGCTCCGTCAAATTCAACCGTTTCCGGTTGTCACTTCCTAGACAACCAACAGCCCAGGTCTTGCTCAGCGTGGTACACGAGTAGGTACAAGAGTAGGTACAAGAGTAGGTACACGAGTAGGTACACGAGTAGGTACACGAGTAGGTACACGAGTAGGTACAAGAGTAGGTACACGAGTAGGTACACGAGTAGGTACACGAGTAGGTACACGAGTAGGTACACGAGTAGGTACAAGAGTAGGTACATGAGTAGGTACACGAGTAGGTACACGAGTAGGTACACGAGTAGGTACACGAGTAGGTACACGAGTAGGTACACGAGTAGGTACACGAGTAGGTACAAGAGTAGGTACAAGAGTAGGTACATGAGTAGGTACACGAGTAGGTACACGAGTAGGTACAAGAGTAGGTACATGAGTAGGTACACGAGTAGGTACACGAGTAGGTACACGAGTAGGTACAAGAGTAGGTACAAGAGTAGGTACATGAGTAGGTACACGAGTAGATACAAGAGTAGATACACAAGTAGATACACGAGTAGGTACACGAGTACCGAAACCAGTATCGGTATCGGAGCAACCCTATTAAACAGTGTGACTGGCGCAAAGACAGGCTGTCCCCTGGTAGACAGGGGCGCCTGTGTCCTCTAGAGGGCGCTCAGGAGACAGTTCACACAGTGTCCTCTAGTAGGGCGCTTAGGAGACAGTTCACACAGTGTCCTCTAGAGGGCGCTCAGGAGACAGCTCACACAGTGTCCTCTAGAGGGCGCTTAGGAGACAGTTCACACAGTGTCCTCTAGAGGGCGCTCAGGAGACAGCTCACACAGTGTCCTCTAGTAGGGCGCTTAGGAGACAGTTCACACAGTGTCCTCTAGAGGGCGCTTAGGAGACAGTTCACACAGTGTCCTCTAGAGGGCGCTAGAGGACAGTTCACACAGTGTCCTCTAGAGGGCGCTGTGGGGAAAGCTCACACAGTGTCCTCTAGAGGGCGCTAGAGGACAGTTCACACAGTGTCCTCTAGAGGGCGCTGTGGGGACAGCTCACACAGGTAAAACAGGGTTTCCTCGCTGGCCTCAGCCTCGGTCAGAGGCTCCAGACGGATGAGGGAGGAGCTGCGAGGAGCTCTCTGCTCCTGCCGCTCCTCCAGCAGGTCTGTAGGGGGCGCTGTGGAGTAGTAGGAGGAGTGTAGGAGCAGGTCTGTAGGGGGCGCTGTAGAGGAGTTTAGGAGTAGGTCTGTAGGGGGCGCTATGGAGGAGTGTAGGAGCAGGTCTGTAGGGGGCGCTGTAGAGGAGTGTAGTAGTAGGTCTGTAGGGGGCGCTGTAGAGGAGTTTAGGAGCAGGTCTGTAGGGGGCGCTGTAGAGGAGTGTAGGAGCAGGTCTGTAGGGGGCGCTGTAGAGGAGTTTAGGAGCAGGTCTGTAGGGGGCGCTGTAGAGGAGTTTAGGAGCAGGTCTGTAGGGGGCGCTGTAGAGGAGTTTAGGAGCAGGTCTGTAGGGGGCGCTGTAGAGGAGTGTAGGAGCAGGTCTGTAGGGGGCGCTGTAGAGGAGTTTAGGAGCAGGTCTGTAGGGGGCGCTGTAGAGGAGTGTAGGAGCAGGTCTGTAGGGGGCGCTGTAGAGGAGTTTAGGAGCAGGTCTGTAGGGGGCGCTGTAGAGGAGTTTAGGAGCAGGTCTGTAGGGGGCGCTGTAGAGGAGTGTAGGAGCAGGTCTGTAGGGGGCGCTGTAGAGGAGTTTAGGAGCAGGTCTGTAGGGGGCGCTGTAGAGGAGTGTAGGAGCAGGTCTGTAGGGGGCGCTGTAGAGGAGTGTAGGAGCAGGTCTGTAGGGGGCGCTGTAGAGGAGTGTAGGAGCAGGTCTGTAGGGGGCGCTGTAGAGGAGTGTAGGAGCAGGTCTGTAGGGGGCGCTGTAGAGGAGTTTAGGAGCAGGTCTGTAGGGGGCGCTGTAGAGGAGTTTAGGAGCAGGTCTGTAGGGGGCGCTATGGAGGAGGCCTGCTGCTCCACACCGCTGCCGTCCAGGAAGGCCAGCAGGGGGCACTGTGTGTACTGGATCAGCTGCTTATCTGGAGGAGAAAAACAGTGTGAAGTGAGTGGTGCCTTTGATGAGTTAATTTCATGAAGCTATATGAACTAGAGGAACAATGTTAAATCCCTGTCCATAAATTTCAAGGCTGCTCAACAGGAACACAGAGGGGGCGGGGCTTAAGCAATTACAGCCTGTCCCTATTGGCTGTCTAAGTGCACCTAGCAAGTTCGGGAAGTTTACCATGATGGGAACTGGAGTTATGGCTGTTTAAAGCCCAGCCAATAGGAACACAGAGGGGACGGGGCTTAAGCAATTACAGCCTGTCCCTATTGGCCGTATAAGTTCACCTAGCAAGTTTCTGAAGTTTAGCATGCTGGGAATTGGAGTTATGGCAGTTTAAGCCCAGCCAATAAGAACAAAGAGGGGGCAAGGCTTAAGCAATTACAGCCTGTCCCTATTGGCCGTCTAAGTGCACCTAGCAAGTTTCGAATATCAGCATGCTGGGAAAGGGATTTAATGGCAGCCAATAGGAACACAGAGGGGGTGGGGCTTAAGCAATTACGCACTGTCCATATTGCCCGTCTAAGTGCACCAAGCAAGTTTGGGAAGTTAACTATGCTGGGAACTGGAGTTAAGGCTTTTTAAAGCCCAGCCAATAGGAACACAGAGGGGGCGGAGCGATGGTGCGCATCACATCTGACCCTCTGGAGCACTTCAAGGGTGCGTGCTGAGCCCTCTCCTCTACTCCCTGAACACGCATGACTCCTACACCATCCTGAAGTATACGCTGATGACACCACAGTGATGACACCACAGTGATGACACACCACAGTGATGACACACCACAGTGAGAGGTGGGATTATCAACAACGATGAGTCTGCCTACAGAGATGAGGTCAGTTGGGGGCACGGTGGCGCAGTCGGTAGCGCTGTCGCCTCACAGCTAGAAGGTCCTGGGTCCCCGCCGGGGACGCTGGGGGCGTGTCCTCTCCTCCGTGTCACCAGCGCCCATACCCTAGGTGGGGTTGGTGAAAGGGCCTACTCTGTGTGGAGTTTGCATGTTCTCCCCGTGTCCCCTAGGGTAGGTACCCTCACAAAAACATGCAGTAATCCTGGTCACTATACGCCTGATGGAGGGGAAGGGAACTGGTTGGAATAACGTGTTCCTTCCACGCGCTACATCCTACCGGGGAAACTCCCCCCTGTCAGGTGACAAGGAGGTCAGTTGGCTCTCATGCATTGAAGGAGGCATGAGCTCCACCCTAGGCCCGGGAAAATAAAAGCCTACAGCGGGCGGTCCGTCAGTAGAACGCACAACGGGAGGCGAGCTCCCCTCGCTCCAGGAACTGTACTAAACCAGGTGCGTACGTAGTCCAAGCTCAGCGCTTTGACTACGCATGGATATGCTATGAGGAAATATGTAGATGTAGATCTCTTTTTCTTCCTTCCCTTTCATGATGACTCCTATAGCTCACACACCCAGGATGTCTGTTATGATCATTGTTAACATGATCATGTTATTGTTAACTCTACATATAACTGTATGTTAACATGATCATGTTATTAACTCTACATATAACTGTATGTTAACATGATCATGTTATTGTTGTTATTGTTGCTTTCAAACACATTCCGGTCAGCAGACTCACCTGTATTGTGTTCCGTCTCCAACGTGTCTCTGATCAGCTGTTCACTGCAGTCCTTAGAAACCACAAAGTCCTACAATAGAACCATTAGAACCATTAGAAACCACAAAGTCCTACAATAGAACCATTAGAACCATTAGAAACCACAAAGTTCTACAATAGAACCATTAGAAACCACAAAGTCCTACAATAGAACCATTACAACCATTAGAAACCACTAAGTCCTACAATAGAACCATTAGAAACCATATAGTCCTACAATAGAACCATTACAACCATTAGAAACCACAAAGTCCTACAATAATAATAATAATAATAATAAACTTTAATTGTATAGCACCTTTCATGACATGAAATGCAGCTCAAAGTGCTTTACAGAGCAAGAATACAATTACAGTTACAACCAATTTAACAATAAAGCAAACAAAAATAAAATAAAATAAAAGCAAAAGCATAAAACAACATTAAAATAGGCAATACAGTGAGGAATTAAAAATCAACCAAAGAATCAGCTAAAAGCAAGAGTGAAGAAATAGGTCTTGAGCTGTGCTTTAAAGCTATCGACAGAGGCTGCCTGTCTTAGGTGTAATGGGAGTTTATTCCACACTGTCGGTCCGTAAAAGCAGAATGCTGCTTCACCGTATTTTTTATATGTCATTGTAGGCACCTCGAGCAGGTCAGCACTTGGAACATATCTCTCTAGGCAGTCATAGAGGTAGGAAGGTGCCAGACCATTTAGAGCTTTATAAACTATTACAATAATTTTAGAATCCTAAAAACAACCGGGAGCCAGTGTAGTGAAGCTAGAACTGGAGTGATATGTTCTCTCATCCTAGTTTTAGTTAAAATTCTGGCTGCCGCATTTTGAACAAGTTGTAATCTGTCAGTTGTTTTCTTTGGCAGGCCAGAGTAGAGTGCGTTGCAGTAATCAAGCCGAGAGAAAACAAAAGCGTGGATCAACGTTTTTGCATTGTCTAACGACAGATAGTCTCTAATTCGCGCAATATTTCTAAGATGAAAGAAAGCAATCTTGGTGACATGATTAATGTGTGTATTAAAATTCAATTCAGAATCGATAATAACCCCCAGGTTCTTTACTATGGTGTTACCTTCAACAGCCAGGTTACCAAGTCTACTTATTATTGATTCTCTCTGCTCACTGGAGCCAATTATGAGAACTTCT
The DNA here is from genome assembly GCF_963280865.1 of Gymnoscopelus braueri. Classification (NCBI taxonomy): domain Eukaryota; kingdom Metazoa; phylum Chordata; class Actinopteri; order Myctophiformes; family Myctophidae; genus Gymnoscopelus; species Gymnoscopelus braueri. The sequence continues at coordinate 146,141 of NW_027660884.1, forward strand.
GTTTTATCCTCATTTAGCTTAAGAAAGTTCTCACTCATCCAGCATTTTATACTGGACAGAAAGGTCAACAATGGGTCTAGAGCACAGGGGTCGTCTGGAGCTACCGAAAGATACAGCTGGGTATCATCAGCATAGAAATGGAAGTTCACACACAAAGTCCTACAATAGAAACAGGTTGGCGCAATAACCCCACGTTTGCAACTACTTTCGCCTGCGCACTTCACCGGGTATGGTCTAGTATATATAGTTATATTACCTCATCAGTAAAGTGTTTAAAGAACAACATGGTATTAAATAGTTAGTTTTTTTTATATATATATATAAAACTATATATATATATATACACAGTTACATATAAATGATATATAGTTATATTACCTCATCAGTGAAGTGTTTGCAGAACAACATGGTATTAAATAGTTAGTTTTTTTTATATATATATATAAAACTATATATATATATATACACAGTTACATATAAATGATATATAGTTATATTACCTCATCAGTAAAGTGTTTAAAGAACAACATGGTATTAAATAGTTATAGTTTTTATATATATATATATATATATATATATATATATATATATATATATATATATATATATATATATATATATATATATATATATATACAGTTACATATAAATGATATATAGTTATATTACCTCATCAGTGAAGTGTTTGCAGAACAACATGGCCTGGAAGTCTTCCAGACTACAGTCAATGCTGTCCAGGTAGTCCATCAGCTCCACCCTGAAAACACAACAACATTTATATTTAAATTAATTCATTTGTACACATTAGTGTTAATCTAACTCAGAAGGGTGTTCACTCAAGAATGTTGTTTTTCTTTATTTCTCCATAATTGTACTGAGTAGCAAATCTAACAATGCATCACTTCCCAACCGACCATGTTTTATCACGCCATGCATGTTTAATAATAAAGTTTGACTTCATGATCATCAATAGTTATAATCAATAGTTTGACTTCAGTATCATCAGTGTTGGGACTAACAAGTAACAAGTAACGCGTTACTGTAACGCCGTTACTTTTTTCAGTAACTAATACTCTAACGCATTCTTTTTTTAATTCAGTAACTCAGTTACCGTTACTACATGGTGCGTTACTCCGTTATTTTTTATATAGTATTTATATATACAGCGAGGCGAACAGTGACTGAGAATTGTACTTAAGTACAGTACTTGAGTAAATGTACTTATTTACTTTACACCAGTCTGTGTGACTGTGTCACATGCGGAGATGCGCTGTGAGTGGCTATGCAAGGTCTCTCTCTCTCTCTCTCTCTCTCTCTCTCTTTCTTTCTCTCTCTCTTAACAGCTGTGTGTGTTTCTGGGACTAGGAATACCACGATAACGCAATGGTGACTATGAACCACGTACCAAAACCCTTTGGAGGCTGCTTTTCCCAAGCTGAAATCTGCACTTAAACTGCAAGGCTGCATGGCTGTGTTGTTGAACACACACAGCTTAACGTCGGGAAAGTTACACGACTCACTCGCCCAGGTGGTGTCAATAATAGGCTACTAATCACCGTAATCGTAACAAAATTCAGAATCACAGCGCTGCCTGTTTCGGATTCCGCACGTTAAAGTATATTAATTCATTTGTTCGTCTATTTATTAACTGCTACTGCAGTCGCTGCGGTACATGAAAACTCCTGTTACAGTCAAGGATCACCTTCATCCTGGTGTTTGCACTTTCTCCATTTACGGTCCATACATCTATATAAACGTTCAGATTAAAATGCTTTTTATTGAACAATACGGATGACACAGGTACTTCTGAGAGCCCGTATATACATGTAACATCCGTGGCCATGGGATAAGCTTTATATTTGAAATATGAACGTTTATGTAGATGTACGGGCCGGGCCATAAATGGAGAAAGTGCAAACACCAGGTTGAAGTTCATCCATGACGGTCGTGACAGTCGACCGTCGTGTATCCATGGCTATTACTCCCTCTAACATTTCCCATGTTTTTAGTTTATTGAAATAATGTCATGCACATTTTCCAGTGCATAGCCTACTGCAGGCCTTGTTGACTAGATTTAGAAGAGATTTTGAAGCTCTTGCTCCTGAAATGATCGATTATTTTTAAGGGGAAAAGCCATCATTTAACATGCAAGTCAATGGGTGAGAAGCAGAGATTGCCAGGCGCAAATGGTAGTGTAGGTAATTAATGTATTTGTGCAAGATGACCCTGCTACTGTGTATAAAATGTGTATATTACTCGTTCATCATGGTTCATGTTCAAATAGCTCAATCCAAAATATAATGCTGTAGGCCTAAGTGTTAGGCTGTATTTACACACCTGCTTGTAATTAATGCTTAACACATTGATTGCCAAGAACGAGTTAACTCGTTTTTACTCGTTTTTAAAATCCATCACTTCATTGCCAAGATCGAGAAAATATATATTTTTTATTTATTTTTTTATTTGACCCAAAGACCAAGGAGATATGATTAGTCGAAGATCTAGACTCCTATCCACTTCCTTGTTAACTTAAAACTTTAAAATTTTGTATCTCAGCTCCTGAGTACTTTTTTTTTTTTTCAATGAAAAATCTCTGGCAATAAACTGCAAAAAATCTGAAATAACTCTGGCAATCAATGTGTTAAACATAATTATGACCGGTATTTTTTATCAGATGTCTGATAAATTTGAATCATTCCGGACATTGGGACCAGCAGGTTACAATCCTATAGCGCGACCCCTGGTATAGACCACATTGCTTAGCAGAGTTCAGTGATGCAAATGCATGTCATGTTGATCAACAGATTGTATTATTCTCCAATGCAATAACAGTACTGAAATGAAGGCTATAAGGGCAATAATGGGAGCCCTTTTTTTTTAAGTAACTAAAAAGTTACTTTTCACAGTAACGCATTACCTTTTGGTGTAAGTAACTAGTAAAGTAACTGAGTTACTTTTAAATGAAGTAACTAGTAATGGTAACTAGTTACTGGTTTTCAGTAACTAGCACAACACTGAGTATCATCAATAGTTTGACTTCATGATCAACAATAACGTTTGACTTCATGATCAACAATAAAGTTTGACTTCATGATCATCAATAGTTTGACTTCATGATCATCAATAGTTTGACTTCATGATCATCAATAGTTTGACTTCATGATCATCAATAGTTTGACTTCATGATCATCAATAGTTTGACTTCATGATCATCAATAGTTTGACTTCATGATCATCAATAGTTTGACTTCATGATCATCGATAACATTTGACTCATGTCTGCACAAGAACGTCTACTGTCTGTCTGTCTGACTTTTGATTGATTGATTGAATACTTTATTAAAGGGGTTAGGTTAACTCACTGAGTGCCAGAATTATTTCTGGCTATGTTGTCCCAGTGCCAGAGAGTTTTTCAAAGAAATAAAAAGTGCTTAGGAAGCGAGATACAGCCCTTTTCAGTTATAAGTTAAACAAGGAGTGGATGGAGCTGCAAATCTTAAGATAATGATATCTTGGGTTCTGAACTTATTTTTCCAAAAGTTTGTTTTTTACTATTTTTTAAAAAACGCGTGAAACACGTGATTGGCACGTTGCACCATAGCGGTAAAACCCGTGAAACACGTGATTGGCACGTTGCACCATAGCGGTAAAACACGTGAAACACGTGAATAGCACTCAATGAGTTAAGCCTTTGACAGGGTCCAGTTTGGAATTGCAGCCTCCTGAATGTATTCTTTTAGGGCAGTTTTTAAAGAGAGTAGGGTTTTACACTCCCCCAGCTGTTGGTACGCAAAAGCGCCTCGCGTCGTCTGATGTGCCAGATGTGAAGCTCTCGGCCTGGCTGAGGTTAAAGCTAGACCCAAAGAGAATGGATTCAGTTTTTCCCAGGTGTAATGATAGTTGACAGTTTGTTATCAGAGAGCCAGATGAGGATCGTATCGAGTTCAGAGCTGAGAGTTTTTTCAACCTGCAGCCTGTCCCTGTCCGTGTGTGTGTGTGTGTGTGTGTGTGTGTGTGTGTGTGTGTGTGTGTGCGTGTGTGCGTGTGTGTGGTTGAACGTACTTCCCCAGCAGGTTGATGTTCTGTGAGATGGCAGCGTTGCTGTCGTTCATGATGGAGTCCATCATCTTGAAGGGGTCTTCAGCGCTGAGACCACCCGAGGGCTTGTTGATCTGCAGAGAGCTGCTAGAGGGCTTGTTGATCTGCAGAGAGCTGCTAGAGGGCTTGTTGATCTGCAGAGAGCTGCTAGAGGGTTTGTTGATCTGCAGAGAGCTGCTAGAGGGTTTGTTGATCTGCAGAGAGCTGCTAGAGGGCTTGTTGATCTGCAGAGAGCTGCTAGAGGGCTTGTTGATCTGCAGAGAGCTGCTAGAGGGCTTGTTGATCTGCAGAAAGCTGTTGGGCTCCAGGGCTGTCAGGATTACAACATGTAAGTTGTTGCGTTTTTAAACATTAAAGTAACTCTATAACTAAAATATAAAATCAAAAACACCTTAAATATTGTATTTATTTTAGAAACAGTTCATCTTTCACTCAAGAGGAGCATCGCCCGTCGCAGGTTGATGATGGTTGGTGATCAAAACAATATACATATATATTCTTTTGACAAATGACCATCAACCTGCGACGGGCATTGTTCCTCTTGAGTGAAAGATGAACCGTCTCTAAAATAAATTAAATATTTATTTTTTTAAATTGCTAATTTTAGTTATAGAGGGCAATGGACCCTTCGCTAAACCCCACCCCTAAAGCGATTGTCCGATGCTAGGTTAGCAACCGTTGTTAAGCTGACATACGGTCTGGCAAGCTTCCGTCACCTGTCATAGCTGTCAGTGTTATTTCGCCCACACACACACACACACACACAGTCATTTGCAACATAATAGCAAGAATAGGAATAACGCAATGGTGACTATGAACCAGCAACAGATTCCATGTACCCAGAAAACAGTTGGAGGGTGCATCTTTCACCACTTTTCTCAAGCTGAACTCTGCACTTAAAGGTATAGTTGGCAACATTAAGCCTGTATTTGAAAAATACCTCTATATATATATTTTGCATTTTTTCCCCTCTATCAGCCACTATATAATGATGCTGGGGTGTTTTCCTGCATTGAAAAACACTCCTCTTTCTGAAATCCGTATTTTCCCTACTATTTAGGTTAAACATCCGGGTATCCGGTCCGTAAATTAACGCACGCATGTGCGCATCCGTGCGCGTCCGTGTCCGTGTGGACTTTTTACTTTCGGTTTTAAAATGCTCTCAAACTTCGTTTTTGATGCACATAATTTACTTTTCAGACAGCGTTTTGATAGAATTTAGTTGTTTAACTTCATATATGTGGTCAATTTGTCATGAAAGAGCCTATTTAAAAATAAAAATTCAGAGAACCGGCAGGGGCGGGCAGTTCCGCGAATTGTATCCGAATAAAGTAACCTATATTCGGCATGGACGGTTTAGAAGTCTCCTTGACTCTATGGAAGTCCTCCGTGCGACACCCGCTGGTGGTCGGGGAAACGAAATGCTGGATTTTTTTCCTTTGTTTATCTCTGAATCGCCTACAATCCCTTTAAACTGCAAGGCTGCAGGGCTGTAGTTGAACACATACACAGCTTAACGTCGGGAAAGTTAAACGACTCACTCGCCCAGGTGGTGTCAATAATATTAATCACGTGATCGTGACAAAAACAATAATAAACAGCGCTGCCTGTTTCGGATTCCGCACATTAAAAGAATATTAATTCATTTGTTCGTCTATCTATTAACTGCTACTGTAGTCTTGGATCAACTTCAACCTGGTGTTTGCACTTTCTCCATCTATATAAACGTTCAGATTTCAAATATAAAGTGCTTACCCCATGGCCACGGATGTTACAATTATGTACAGGGCCTCTCAGAAGTATCCGTATCTTCCGTATTGCTCAATAAAAAGCATTTTAATCCGATCGGTGGCAAATTTTTCATAGAGTTATAATGTATCAGAGTGAAATACACCTACCAACCGATAGGGACACGCAGTTGAAAGCATATGGAGAAAATACGGAGATAATGGCCATCAATCGGATTAAAATGCCTTTTATTGAACAATACGGATGATATAGGTACTTCTGAGGGTACATAAATGTAACATCCGTTGCCATGGGGAGAAGCTTTATATTTGAAATATGAAGGTTTCTGTAGGCTGTATGTACGGGCTGGGCTGTAAATGGAGAAAGTGCAAACACCAGGTTGAAGTTCAGAGACAGACGACCGTCGTGTATCCATGGCTAGTTAATGGATGATGTAATGATTGTTGACAGAGCCTTACCCCTCCTCTCCGTCTCGTCCATGTTGTGAGCTTGTAGATCTGTTATGTCTGCTGCTTGTAGATCTGTTATGTCTGCTGCTTCCACCTCCACGACCTCCACATCTCTACAGGAACAGTGAGACACACAACAAAGCAGAACCACTAAATGACCTGCAGCTCATCACACATACACTACTAGGAGAATGGGCAGGTCTTCACCAGGCCGGGTGGCTTACCCAAGACTGTATTAGTTAACTCACCCAACACTGTATTAGTTACCAGCCGCAAATCTTTGAAGTCGATTACAGGCAAACGGTACGGAAAATAAAAAGCCTTTTTTGACAGTCACATGACTCACAAGACCGTTTGACACTGAACCCCTAATTACTCCTGATGAGCAGGTTGGTGCCTTGCATGGTTTCCTCCTCCATCGGCGTGTGTGTGTGTGTATGCGCATTACATTCTCTCTCTCTCACACGCACACACACGCACACACACACACACACACACACACACACACACACACACACACACACACACATTGAACTGGCTATTTTGGAAACGGTAACATTTATAACGTTTTTTAACCCATTAACACATTGACTGCCAATCGCGTAGATCTATGCGAAGTGGTGTTTTTTTTTTCTTTTTTCGAAAGGAACAAAAAGCGCACTTTCTGAAATTTTCGATCCACTTCCGTTTCCGGTAGCACCACCGGAAACGGAATTATCCGGGTTCCGTTTTTTCGATCCGCTTCCTGTCTAGGACTAAACCTATAAGTCGATTATCTCGGTTGTTGTTTTTCTCCTCGCTGATCACTGTTTAGCGTTCACCGCTGTAGCTTCAAGATGGCGGATCGCAAAGCGAAGCGGTCTTCACTGCTCGTTTCACACAGATCCCCTGTGTGTTTAGAACCAAATGAACGCGCACTTTTAACGTATTTAGCGAGGTCTGTGGCGACATGAAAAAAACAAAAAAACTACAATAAAACGCTGGCACTGGTGAGTACATTATGATATTAAACTCTGACAGCTAGACTGAGAGACAGACAGACAGCTAGGCTGAGAGAGAGACAGACAGACAGGCAGGCAGGCAGGCAGGCAGACAGACAGACAGACAGCTAGACTGAGAGAGAGACAGACAGACAGACAGACCAGCTAGCCTGAGAGAGAGACAGACAGACAGACAGACAGACAGACAGACAGACAGACAGACAGACAGACAGACAGACAGACAGACAGATATAAACGGTCTCACCCTTCATCTAGGACCCTTAGGGTGCTCTCTGTGATGTCATCCGTCACGTCTCCTCCTGGCTCCTCCCCCTGCGTCAAGTCACATATGATGACATCATCGGTTATCTCCGCCCCCTTTACGCCGTTCAGACTGTTGACAGCAGACTGAGGAGGAGGAGTCACAGAGAGTCAGTCAGATAATATACACTTTACACATAAAACCATGTAGGAGACACAGAGAGTCACATATACAGCTGTCAGAACCTTCTCTAAAACACCCTGGACAACGCTCCACACGTCCTAGACTCTTCTCTCTTCTCTAAAACACCCTGGACAACGCTCCACACGTCCTAGACTCTTCTCTCTTCTCTAAAACACCCTGGACAACGCTCCACACGTCCTAGACTCTTCTCTCTTCTCTAAAACACCCTGGACAACGCTCCACACGTCCTAGACTCTTCTCTCTTCTTTAAAACACTCTGGACAACGCTCCACACGTCCTAGACTCTTCTCTCTTCTCTAAAACACTCTGGACAACGCTCCACACGTCCTAGACTCTTCTCTCTTCTCTAAAACACTCTGGACAACGCTCCACACGTCCTAGACTCTTCTCTCTTCTCTAAAACACCCTGGACAACGCTCCACACGTCCTAGACTCTTCTCTCTTCTCTAAAACACCCTGGACAACGCTCCACACGTCCTAGACTCTTCTCTCTTCTCTAAAACACCCTGGACAACGCTCCACACGTCCTAGACTCTTCTCTCTTCTCTAAAACACCCTGGACAACGCTCCACACGTCTTAGACTCTTCTCTCTTCTCTAAAACACTCTGGACAACGCTCCACACGTCCTAGACTCTTCTCTCTTCTCTAAAACACCCTGGACAACGCTCCACACGTCCTAGACTCTTCTCTCTTCTCTAAAACACCCTGGACAACGCTCCACACGAAAACACCCTGGACAACGCTCCACACGTCCTAGACTCTTCTCTCTTCTCTAAAACACCCTGGACAACGCTCCACACGTCCTAGACTCTTCTCTCTTCTCTAAAACACCCTGGACAACGCTCCACACGTCCTAGACTCTTCTCTCTTCTCTAAAACACTCTGGACAACGCTCCACACGTCCTAGACTCTTCTCTCTTCTCTAAAACACTCTGGACAACGCTCCACACGTCCTAGACTCTTCTCTCTTCTCTAAAACACCCTGGACAACGCTCCGCAGGTCCTAGACTCTTCTCTCTTCTCTAAAACACTCTGGACAACGCTCCACACGTCCTAGACTCTTCTCTCTTCTCTAAAACACTCTGGACAACGCTCCACACGTCCTAGACTCTTCTCTCTTCTCTAAAACACCCTGGACAACGCTCCGCAGGTCCTAGACTCTTCTCTCTTCTCTAAAACACCCTGGACAACGCTCCACACGTCCTAGACTCTTCTCTCTTCTCTAAAACACCCTGGACAACGCTCCACACGTCCTAGACTCTTCTCTCTTCTTTAAAACACTCTGGACAACGCTCCACACGTCCTAGACTCTTCTCTCTTCTCTAAAACACTCTGGACAACGCTCCACACGTCCTAGACTCTTCTCTCTTCTCTAAAACACTCTGGACAACGCTCCACACGTCCTAGACTCTTCTCTCTTCTCTAAAACACCCTGGACAACGCTCCACACGTCCTAGACTCTTCTCTCTTCTCTAAAACACCCTGGACAACGCTCCACACGTCCTAGACTCTTCTCTCTTCTCTAAAACACCCTGGACAACGCTCCACACGTCCTAGACTCTTCTCTCTTCTCTAAAACACCCTGGACAACGCTCCACACGTCTTAGACTCTTCTCTCTTCTCTAAAACACTCTGGACAACGCTCCACACGTCCTAGACTCTTCTCTCTTCTCTAAAACACCCTGGACAACGCTCCACACGTCCTAGACTCTTCTCTCTTCTCTAAAACACCCTGGACAACGCTCCACACGAAAACACCCTGGACAACGCTCCACACGTCCTAGACTCTTCTCTCTTCTCTAAAACACCCTGGACAACGCTCCACACGTCCTAGACTCTTCTCTCTTCTCTAAAACACCCTGGACAACGCTCCACACGTCCTAGACTCTTCTCTCTTCTCTAAAACACTCTGGACAACGCTCCACACGTCCTAGACTCTTCTCTCTTCTCTAAAACACTCTGGACAACGCTCCACACGTCCTAGACTCTTCTCTCTTCTCTAAAACACCCTGGACAACGCTCCGCAGGTCCTAGACTCTTCTCTCTTCTCTAAAACACTCTGGACAACGCTCCACACGTCCTAGACTCTTCTCTCTTCTCTAAAACACTCTGGACAACGCTCCACACGTCCTAGACTCTTCTCTCTTCTCTAAAACACCCTGGACAACGCTCCGCAGGTCCTAGACTCTTCTCTCTTCTCTAAAACAAAAAAATATATAGATATATATACAGACCTGCTCCTCATAGATCTGATGGATGTATTTCGGTTTCTTTCCATTGCTGTTCATAAGGATGGGTCTGGAGGAACACACACACACACACACACACACACACACACACACACACACACACACACACACACACACACACACACACACACACACACACACACACACACACACACACACACACACACACACACACATCAACCGCTTCATGAACAACATTCTTATATTGTTTCACCATTTGTAACTGTAATCTATGTATTTTATAGATTACATATAGATTATATTTTATACTTGGCTGTAGCTGGTGCACTACACCAGCTACAGCCAAGTATAAATCAGGCATAGATCTATAGATCTAAGCCCCCTAAAACTATCCTCTATATGTCTGTTCCTACAACTAACCACAACCTGAATCTTTTTGGAATTGTAAACGTATCTTTAAAATATATATTTTAATTTATGGTGGAATGATCCTCCGTCGTATAATACACTAGGATGAATTATCTCCACTTAAACCATCTGTACTTGATACAACAGATCTGTCTAAAAATGTTACAAATGTTCGCTTTAAAATATATATATATATATATATATATATATTCAAAGATGTGCACAAAATAAGGTTCACGATTTTTCAAAAAAATAGCAGATCTACAAGCTCATAAGCACGGCACTCGGTGCCGCGCTGAGCTTGTAGATCTGCTATTTTTGAATAGCCAAAGAATTTCCACCAATACTTTCCCGGACTTTCCCGGACGGATTAAGAGTGCATTTAGTACGATCTTATTTCACTTATTTCACAAACACATTTATTATACATACATTATTACACAAATACATTGTAGCATAAAAATATAAATATATATATAAATACATGAGCCCAAAACAGACACAATAGTCGTGACATGTAATTATCATATGGTCCCATCTCTATATCATATATCATATCAAGATGATATCAGATCAAGATGATATCAGATCACAATCCAGAACCATATCTAATTAGATATAGATAGATTATAATAAGGGTCTATTGGCCACTAGAGTTATATTACCTTTTGCGCTTCAGGTTCAGGATGTGGTTGTTCTGTACCAACGTCACGATGAAGTGAATCAGCTGGAAATAAATTCATGTTTACATTATGAAACATATCAATGTTTACATTATAAAACATATCAATGTTTACATTATAAAACATATCAATGTTTACATTATGAAACATATCAATGTTTACATTATGAAACATATCAATGTTTACATTATAAAACATATCAATGTTTACATTATAAAACATACAAATGTTTACATTATAAAACATACAAATAATACCAGCCTGTAGGGGGAGGTAGAGAGTAACCTATTATAATACCAGCCTGTAGGGGGAGGTAGAGAGTAACCTATTATAATACCAGCCTGTAGGGGGAGGTAGAGAGTAACTTATTATAATAGCAGCCTGTAGGGGGAGGTAGAGAGTAACATATTATAATAGCAGCCTGTAGGGGGAGGTAGAGAGTAACATATTATAATAGCAGCCTGTAGGGGGAGGTAGAGAGTAACATATTATAATACCAGCCTGTAGGGGGAGGTAGAGAGTAACATATTATAATACCAGCCTGTAGGGGGAGGTAGAGAGTAACATATTATAATACCTTTGCTCTAAGTGAAACCTGTGTCCAAACCCAATGTTGAATAAATGTGACTAACAATAGCATAATGTAGTCGTGTTTTTCATCAGAATTAATGAATAAATGCAAACAATTTTGTTTGCGCACGCGCTCCCCTGGCCTAGCACCGGGCCTAACTTTTTTCCTGCAGGAAACCCTGAGTAAGTGTTACTGGATAATACGTAATGTAATATAAATATGATATCAATAATCATACAGTAAAAGTGTTTCTGGATGCAGATGCACAATTGTAATAAAACAGTACATTCTTATTACCTGATTTATTAGGCCTACTGAAAAAAAATTCAAACTTGCAGAGCCTTTTAAAACCTTCCCCAGAAAATATTATTATCATTATTATCAATATTATTATTGTTATTGTTATCATTATCATCATCATTATAATAAATACCTTCTTAATGAGCTGTTGTTGGTGAGCATGTTTCTGTCTTAGGTCTGACATCTCCCTCCACAGCGCTTCATTCTCCCTAGTGGACAGACAGAGAAAAGACATCATATAAACTATAAACTATATTTATAAACTTCATTCTCCCTAGTGGACAGACAGAGAAAAGACATTACATTACAGTCATTTAGCACTCTTTTATCCATAGAGACTTACAATAAGTGCATTCAACATAGGTAGGCAAGGAAACTATTATCTCCAGAAGTATTAAGTAAATTCTCTTCTAAAACAAGCAACTAAGAGTATATTTAGCGCTAAGATAAAAGTGCAATATATCAGTTACCTGCTTTCTTAAACAGATGAGATAATGCGCGGCACATCAGACGACGCGAGGCGCTTTTGCGTACCAACAGCTGGGACAGGAATTGCCAAGCTTTTATTTTTTAGCAAAACTAAAAAATAAAAGCCTGGAGATCGAGGCTAGGAATTTACTTCCTGAAGCCACACTCACACAATCACGCTAAAGCACGCGTCGGCCCCATGTACAGCCATTAGGCGCAGGAGGAGGGGACGCATGCTGCACGTGATTGTGTGAGTGTTGCCTCGCATCCTGACACAGACACGCTGCGACTCGCAGCACGCAGCCAGCAGCGGCTGTGTTACAGGCACTCGTCACCGATGATTAAAGGAGAATTCCGGACATTTTAAGTGTTATCTTTGATGTGTCGTTACTCACCTACCGACGTAAACAGTGGCATTGTTTATTTCCAGATATTCCCCTGTCGTCATATTTTCAAACCTGGCAACTTGGTGTTGCCATGTTGAGAAACAAGCAACTAGCGTTAGCTCGTTCGTCATTAGCGGTAGCCTCTCAGGAACTTTCACTGCATGTTTGACTATCATCAGACTCCACAATGAGTAGTAGTAGAGAAAAAAATAACTTTGCATCGGTTATAATAGACGAATTTCCCTATGACACGCGCTCCCATTATGACAACGGAGGAGGTTGAAAATATGACGACAGGGGAATATCTGGAAATAAACAATGCCACTGTTTACGTCGGTAGGTGAGTAACGACACATCAAAGATAACACTTAAAATGTCCGGAATTCTCCTTTAACGCACCGTGATGGTGCAAAGTATGCCGTGAACGTCCAAATCTGGCAGATAAAAGCAGCGCAGCACACCAACCTTGGGGGGTTCACCAAACGGCGTGGGGAAAAAAACGGAGAAAATCGGCGGAATTTGGAAGCAGACGTCCTTTTTTCTCGCGCAGCGGCCAAATACATTGTGGGGGTCCTTGACATGAAACAGTTTGAGAAGCACTGATACAGAAACATACGTTTTTTTCAGAATACTGTTGTGATTTAGAAGACATTTGTAGAATCAGCTTCAGGTCTTAATGCTCTAAGTAGCCCTGGGGCAGAAAGGCCCTTCCACCCCACCTAGGGTATGGGCACTGATGACACGGAGGAGAGGACACGCCCCCAGCGCCCCCGGCAGGGAATCGAACCCAAGACCTTCTAGCTGTGAGGCCACAACGCTACCGACTGCCCCACCGTACCCCCCCCCACCACCGCCCCCCCCCCCAACCACCGTGCCCCCATGTCTGTCTAATAAAGCACTGAATGAGTCAAACCGTTTCATGGCGGTCAGTCTGGCGTCCACCGCTTCCTGTTTCCCATGAACGGTCTGAACACTGGACAACAGCCTGGACAGATCCTCCTGTCTGAGCTGTCTGTCCTCTGGAGGACGAGTGGACGACACCTGACACACACACACACACACACACACACACACACACACACACACACACACACACACACACACACACACACACACACACACACACACACACACACACACACACACACACACACACACACTTTGTTGGGAGGTGGTGCTCTCTAAAATAAAGTACTGCACAACGTTAGTATGAAAAAGGTTTAAAAACTATCCCTCCATCCATCTATCTATCCCTCCTTCCCTCTTTATCTCTCCCTCCCTCCCTCCCTCCCTCCCTCCATAGTCCTACCTTCCTCTTGATGTGTTGTAACAGTTCATCTTGTCCGTGTTTAAAGTAAGGATGTTGAAACTCCACTGGTCCATCTCTCTCCTGTTTCACCATGCCTGTGTCCATGTGCATCACCTTATGAAACCCATCTATAAACATATTAATATATATATTATTATTATTATAATAATAACCATGCCCGTGTCCATGTGCATCACCTTATGAAACCCATCTATAAACATATTAATATATATATTATTATTATTATAATAACCATGCCTGTGTCCATGTGCATCACCTTATGAAACCCATCTATAAACATATTAATATATATATTATTATTATTATAATAACCATGCCTGTGTCCATGTGCATCACCTTATGAAACCCATCTATAAACATATTAATATATATATTATTATTATAATAATAACCATGCCCGTGTCCATATGCATCACCTTATGAAACCCATCTATAAACATATTAATATATATATTATTATTATAATAACCATGCCTGTGTCCATATGCATCACCTTATGAAACCCATCTATAAACATATTAATATATATATTATTATTATTATAATAATAACCATGCCCGTGTCCATGTGCATCACCTTATGAAACCCATCTATAAACATATTAATATATATATTATTATTATAATAATAATAACCATGCCCGTGTCCATGTGCATCACCTTATGAAACCCATCTATAAACATATTAATATATATATTATTATTATTATAATAACCATGCCTGTGTCCATGTGCATCACCTTATGAAACCCATCTATAAACATATTAATATATATATTATTATTATTATAATAACCATGCCTGTGTCCATGTGCATCACCTTATGAAACCCATCTATAAACATATTAATATATATATTATTATTATAATAATAACCATGCCCGTGTCCATATGCATCACCTTATGAAACCCATCTATAAACATATTAATATATATATTATTATTATAATAATAACCATGCCTGTGTCCATGTGCATCACCTTACAAAACCCATCTATAAACATATTAATATAGGTATTAATATAATAATTATTTTTGCAACAAAACAAAATTGACAGAACTCCTACAGATTGTGTCCAAACATCACACAGATCGGTACACAGTATCTCTATAGTCATTAAACCAAACGGGTCTTTCACATTTCTCATATTCCATCCTGATTGGCTAAGATGGTGGCGCTATAACAGGCTGATTTGTGTTTTTATCTATAACTGCACCGATCTGTGTAAAACTTTGTATGAGCACTCCCTAGAGGTCAAGGAAAAACCTTTGCCCTGCATTTTTCACATCTGCCTTTTATAGCGCCACCAGGAGGCCGACTTATGTAAAACACATGTTTTTATATTACTCCTTCATATGTTCCAAATATCACATAAATCGGTACACATGGTCTCTATAGTCATGTGATCAAGACGGATCTGTTTGTTGGTTTGAGGTATTCCATCCTGATTGGTCAATATTGGAATCTTAAGTTTGCATCCGTTTTGAAACAAACGCCTCAAACACAGCGTACGATTTCCCTAAAACTTCACATTGGCCTGTTACAGCGCCACCAGGAGGCCGATCTTTGCAAAACACATGATTAGCTATTACTCCTAAAGATGTTAATGTTAATAACAATGTTAATAATAATAATAATACTTACACATGTTGAGTTGTATGAAGAGGCCATATTGTTGTGTTTAAAGAACTTGTTATGTTAATAATAATAATAATAATAATAATAATAATAATAATAATACTTACACATGTTTAGTTGTTGTATGGAGGCCATATTGTTGTGTTTAAAGAACTTGTTATGTTAATAATAATAATACTTACACATGTTGAGTTGTCGTATGAAGGAGGCCATATTGTTGTGTTTAAAGAACTTGGGCAGGATGTCTTTGGCAAAACGCTGCTCATCAAGAACCAGGAAGCTGTTCCCCTCCTGGTGACACAAAGGGTTAACATCATTCATATTAATTAGCATCATTAATAATTAACACATCGTTAATAATAATAATTAACATCTCTACACAACGTCCAGCTGTGTGTGTGTGTGTGTGTGTGTGTGTGTGTGTGTGTGTGTGTGTGTGTGTGTGTGTGTGTGTGTGTGTGTGTGTGTGTGTGTGCTCTTCTCAGAGGAGAAAGGGACAGTGTGTGTGTCGGTCCATTCAATTTATTTTAAAGCATTGTAAATTTCATCGACTAGAACTAAAACATGCTGGTCGACTACCTATTTTACACCGACAAACTGTATAAAAACTAATCTATGAAGACTAACACTATGACTATATATAGTGACAACTAAGACTAGTGGAGAAGAGATCCAGTAGAACTAAGACTAGGGGAGAAGATATCCAGTAGAACTAAGACTAGAGGAGAAGAGATCCAGTAGAACTAAGACTAGAGGAGAAGAGATCCAGTAGAACTAAGACTAGTGGAGAAGAGATCCAGTAGAACTAAGACTAGTGGAGAAGAGATCCAGTAGAACTAAGACTAGAGGAGAAGAGATCCAGTAGAACTAAGACTAGAGGAGAAGAGATCCAGTAGAACTAAGACTAGAGGAGACGAGATCCAGTAGAACTAAGACTAGAGGAGAAGAGATCCAGTAGATCTAAGACTAGAGGAGAAGAGATCCAGTAGATCTAAGACTAGAGGAGAAGAGATCCAGTAGAACTAAGACTAGAGGAGAAGAGATCCAGTAGAACTAAGACTAGAGGAGAAGAGATCCAGTAGAACTAAGACTAGAGGAGAAGAGATCCAGTAGAACTAAGACTAGTGGAGAAGAGATCCAGTAGAACTAAGACTAGTGGAGAAGAGATCCAGTAGAACTAAGACTAGTGGAGAAGAGATCCAGTAGAACTAAGACTAGTGGAGAAGAGATCCAGTAGAACTAAGACTAGAGGAGAAGAGATCCAGTAGAACTAAGACTAGTGGAGAAGAGATCCAGTAGAACTAAGACTAGAGGAGAAGAGATCCAGTAGAACTAAGACTAGTGGAGAAGAGATCCAGTAGAACTAAGACTAGAGGAGAAGAGATCCAGTAGAACTAAGACTAGAGGAGAAGAGATCCAGTAGAACTAAGACTAGTGGAGAAGAGATCCAGTAGAACTAAGACTAGAGGAGAAGAGATCCAGTAGAACTAAGACTAGTGGAGAAGAGATCCCGTAGAACTAAGACTAGAGGAGAAGAGATCCAGTAGAACTAAGACTAGTGGAGAAGAGATCCAGTAGAACTAAGACTAGTGGAGAAGAGATCCAGTAGAACTAAGACTAGAGGAGAAGAGATCCAATAGAACTAAGACTAGAGGAGAAGAGATCCAGTAGAACTAAGACTAGAGGAGAAGAGATCCAGTGGAACTAAGACTAGTGGAGAAGAGATCCAGTAGAACTAAGACTAGAGGAGAAGAGATCCAGTAGAACTAAGACTAGTGGAGAAGAGATCCAGTAGAACTAAGACTAGAGGAGAAGAGATCCAGTAGAACTAAGACTAGAGGAGAAGAGATCCAGTAGAACTAAGACTAGAGGAGAAGAGATCCAGTAGAACTAAGACTAGAGGAGAAGAGATCCAGTAGAACTAAGACTAGAGGAGAAGAGATCCAGTAGAACTAAGACTAGAGGAGAAGAGATCCAGTAGAACTAAGACTAGTGGAGAAGAGATCCAGTAGAACTAAGACTAGTGGAGAAGAGATCCAGTAGAACTAAGACTAGAGGAGAAGAGATCCAGTAGAACTAAGACTAGAGGAGAAGAGATCCAGTAGAACTAAGACTAGTGGAGAAGAGATCCAGTAGAACTAAGACTAGAGGAGAAGAGATCCAGTAGAACTAAGACTAGTGGAGAAGAGATCCAGTAGAACTAAGACTAGAGGAGAAGAGATCCAGTAGAACTAAGACTAGTGGAGAAGAGATCCAGTAGAACTAAGACTAGTGGAGAAGAGATCCAGTAGAACTAAGACTAGTGGAGAAGAGATCCAGTAGAACTAAGACTAGAGGAGAAGAGATCCAGTAGAACTAAGACTAGTGGAGAAGAGATCCAGTAGAACTAAGACTAGAGGAGAAGAGATCCAGTAGAACTAAGACTAGAGGAGAAGAGATCCAGTAGAACTAAGACTAGAGGAGAAGAGATCCAGTAGAACTAAGACTAGAGGAGAAGAGATCCAGTAGAACTAAGACTAGTGGAGAAGAGATCCAGTAGAACTAAGACTAGTGGAGAAGAGATCCAGTAGAACTAAGACTAGTGGAGAAGAGATCCAGTAGAACTAAGACTAGAGGAGAAGAGATCCAGTAGAACTAAGACTAGAGGAGAAGAGATCCAGTAGAACTAAGACTAGAGGAGAAGAGATCCAGTAGAACTAAGACTAGTGGAGAAGAGATCCAGTAGAACTAAGACTAGAGGAGAAGAGATCCAGTAGAACTAAGACTAGAGGAGAAGAGATCCAGTAGAACTAAGACTAGTGGAGAAGAGATCCAGTAGAACTAAGACTAGAGGAGAAGAGATCCAGTAGAACTAAGACTAGAGGAGAAGAGATCCAGTAGAACTAAGACTAGTGGAGAAGAGATCCAGTAGAACTAAGACTAGAGGAGAAGAGATCCAATAGAACTAAGACTAGAGGAGAAGAGATCCAGTAGAACTAAGACTAGAGGAGAAGAGATCCAGTAGAACTAAGACTAGTGGAGAAGAGATCCAGTAGAACTAAGACTAGAGGAGAAGAGATCCAGTAGAACTAAGACTAGTGGAGAAGAGATCCAGTAGAACTAAGACTAGAGGAGAAGAGATCC
>NW_027660884.1:170000-185000 GCF_963280865.1 Gymnoscopelus braueri
GTCTGTCTGTCTGTCTGTCTGTCTGTCTGTCTGTCTGTCTGTCTGTCTGTCTGTCTGTCTGTCTGTCTGTCTGTCTGTCTGTCTGTCTGTCTGTCAGTAGCGTGTCTTCCATCATGTATGTTCATGTTGATGAAGGCTCAGACATAGTGTGTAAAATGCACTTCACTGAGAGGATGTGTTTTCTCCTTTGTTATCATTACTTGTCTTTATGACAACAACATGTATTTCCATCTCCAGCCTCTGGTCAGCAGGTACCAGACAGCCTTAAAGAAACATCTCAGCCAGCAGCTGGACAGACTGGAGGAGGAGCTGAAGGAGAAGGTGGGATCTTCTGACACTTATATAATAATGATAATAATATTAATATAGTCTAGTATAATAATAATAATATTTTAACCTGTGGGCCGCATTAAGTGAAGGTGGGGGCGGCAGGTGGCCACATTGTATGTATTATATGGTTCCTCTGCTGTGTGTAGATGGCCGTGGACAAAGCGGAGGCGCTCCACAGGGAGCAGCTGGGTGAGCGTCTGTACGGCGTTCAGGAGCAGCTGAACAGATCCCAGGTCAGCGTGGAGCGGCAGCACGAGGCGGCGGCGCTGGCTGCACGGCACCGCAGGCAGACCCAGGACCAGCTGCTAGACGCCAGGAAGGCGTTTGACCAAACTGCCTCCCAGGCGGCCAAGGAGAGGAGCCACGGTACGACCACCTAGCAACCTTTAAAACATTACAAGACGTTATCATTAGTTTTGATTCCATTTTCAATAGTAGTTCACCCCAAAAATGTCTTATTTTCTGTCAGTTCCACCCCATGAAGCCTTGAATTCATGGAGATTTGTTCTGTTTTTGTGGCATTCATGAGACAATCATTTGATGACTCATATAGAGTCTCCTAATGAGTCTCCTAATGAGTCTCCTATTGACCCATGACCCGGTCATCAAATGATTGGCTCAGGAATGAATAAATACTCCTTTAAGGAGGGATTGCTATAGTTTACTTTAGCTTTGATTTTGTGGAAAGCTATAGTTTTAGTTTTTATTTAGAGACGTCCGATAATATCGTCAAAAAAGCCAATGTCGACGTCCCTATTAGAATTTCTTTATTGTAATTCAGAGCATTTGTCGAGGGAGAGACAAAACGTATTGGATCAAATTGTTTCTGCCACACGGCGTACGGCCAGTCTTTTGAGCAGGAGCTCATGCACAGATGTGTTTTACTATCTGACTGATTCAATACTTTATTTAGAAAGACATGGTAAAAGTACATGGAAGTACAATTCACGATTGAACCAATATCTCACATATCGATCAAAAACAACCCTCAAACACCTCGAAACAAAGCTTACAAAAGTGTCGAAATTTAGAAGCAGCGTCTGCTGAAGGAGCGCTAAAACGGTGAAACGCGCCGGTGAAGCAAACAGTGTTTCTGTGAGGTTTGAATTAACATAGGAATGACCCTGTTTGTATTAACATAGGAATGACCCTGGCTGGATGCATATAATGGTCCGTTGTACGACCTGCTAAATCCTGATTAAAGTTAGCTGTAAGATGTTCTGAACATTTCCTAAGAGAACGTTTAGATTCATCAACTCAATTACAGAGGTGGCGTCTGCAAGGTAAAACAATGTCATTTACTATTTAAACATGTTTCCTACTATTTATGCCATACATGGGCAACTGGCGGCCCGGGGTCCACATGCGGCCCCCACCTTCACTTAATGCGGCCCACAGGTTAATATCAGAATAATGATATATTATTGATTTCAGCTGTTATGATTCTAAACATGCAAACATGACCCGCTTTAATTACTTCACTCTATATTAGTAGCTTAATGACTTTTTTTTATGTTCAATGTATTTGTATTTAAGTTAAAAAAGTTAACATAAGTATAACTAAATGCATTTGAAATTATATAAAAATGTTACTTTTCAGGATTTCAATTAAAAACTAGCAAAAATAGCAGATCTACAGGCTCAAAGGCTCACTGCGATGCGTTTTGAGCTTGTAGATCTGCTATATCGTCATTCCTGTGTCACACAAGAGTGTGACACACTAGAATGACGAAGTATGGCATTCATTTACGAAACAAAGTTAAAATACGGAGATAAGAGGACTGCCTGACAGTAATATACAATGTGTCCCTCTGGAGTGAGTGTGTAAATATAGTGGTCCTCTACATCAGTGGTTTTCAACCTTTTTCATGCCAAGGACCCCTAAATTGATATACAGTTGCCCGCGGACCCCCATTTGAAAGTGTTTTGTGCCAGGGACCCCCCAGAAGCAAAGATATGAGTTAATCTTTGCTTTAAAAAAATATAAATATTCAAAGATATGCACGCTTTTTCAAGGTTTTTCAAAAATAGCAGATCTACAAGCTCATAGCGCGGCACTCGGTGCCGCGCTATGAGCTTGTAGATCTGCTATTTTTGAACAGCCCAAAGCTAAGTGGTTAAAAATGATTGTGACGCTCCGTTAACTCATTTAGCTGGGGACCCCCTGGTACTCCCTCAAGGACCACTGGTGGTCCCCGGACCACTGGTTGAAAACCACTGCTCTACATCATCAGAGTTACATCCATAGATATATATAAAGGCTAGATGACTCACCCGCGCTGCTGGCCAATGGAGTACGACGTTGCCACATGGCGGCCATCTTGAAACAGTCATTCATAACATTATGTCTATGGTGCATATACTTTAAAATAACCATAGCGTGCTCAATTTTCATCCGATTTTCAAACGGTTTGGTGTTTTCTAAACACCAAATATGTAATAAAATTATAAAATTATAAAATAAAATAAAAAATAAAAAAACATGATTATAATTATAAGTATGCAGTATCATAACTACATATTTGGTGTTTACAACACACCAAACCGTTTGAAAATCGGATGAAAATTGAGCACGCTATGGTTATTTCAAAGTATATGCACCATAGACATAATGTTATGAATGACTGTTTCAAGATGGCCGCGGTTGAGCTACGCTTGCTCCGTCCCCTTGAGCCATCTAGCCTTTATATATATCTATGGTTACATCACCCTGATGTATGCTCTCATAAACCTATAAGTCAAATGAATCAGTCATTATTACAGTGTGAAGTGACGTCATTAGAATGTGTACCACCAGTCCAACACATCACCACTATACTTACATCACTGTTTATGCCTCCTGTTGTTGTCCGTGGTGTCCTTTAAATGAAGAGCACTGATTGGTCCTTTCTCCACAGTGTCACAGCTGCGGGCCGAGATGGACAACCTGATTCGTCGGCTGCTCTACATGCAGCAGGTCAACGCTGACGTCCAATCAGATGTCAGCGCCATGCGGAACGCCACGCGTAAAGCCCAGCAGGACAAGAGCCAGGCTGCAGGACACAAACACAGACAGGTAGGTCTATACACAGACAGACAGGTAGGTCTATACACAGACAGGTAGGTCTATACACAGACAGGTAGGTCTATACACAGACAGACAGGTAGGTTTATACACAGACAGGTAGGTCTATACACAGACAGGTAGGTCTAAACACAGACAGGTAGGTCTATACACAGACAGGTAGGTCTAAACACAGACAGGTAGGTCTATACACAGACAGGTAGGTCTATACACAGACAGGTAGGTCTATACACAGACAGACAGGTAGGTCTATACACAGACAGGTGGGTCTATACACAGACAGACAGGTAGGTCTATACACAGACAGGTAGGTCTATACACAGACAGGTAGGTCTATACACAGACAGGTAGGTCTATACACAGACAGGTAGGTCTATACACAGACAGGTAGGTCTAAACACAGACAGACAGGTAGGTCTATACACAGACAGGTAGGTCTAAACACAGACAGACAGGTCTATACACAGACAGGTAGGTCTATACACAGACAGACAGGTAGGTCTATACACAGACAGGTAGGTCTAAACACAGACAGACAGGTCTATACACAGACAGGTAGGTCTATACACAGACAGACAGGTAGGTCTATACACAGACAGACAGGTAGGTCTATACACAGACAGACAGGTAGGTCTATACACAGACAGACAGGTAGGTCTATACACAGACAGGTAGGTCTATACACAGACAGGTAGGTCTATACACAGACAGGTAGGTCTATACACAGACAGACAGGTAGGTCTATACACAGACAGACAGGTAGGTCTATACACAGACAGGTAGGTCTATACACAGACAGGTAGGTCTATACACAGACAGGTAGGTCTATACACAGACAGGTAGGTCTAAACACAGACAGGTAGGTCTAAACACAGACAGACAGGTAGGTCTATACACAGACAGGTAGGTCTAAACACAGACAGACAGGTAGGTCTATACACAGACAGACAGGTAGGTCTATACACAGACAGACAGGTAGGTCTATACACAGACAGGTAGGTCTATACACAGACAGGTAGGTCTATACACAGACAGACAGGTAGGTCTATACACAGTTAGGTAGGTCTATACACAGACAGACAGGTAGGTTTATACACAGACAGGTAGGTCTATACACAGACAGGTAGGTCTAAACACAGACAGGTAGGTCTAAACACAGACAGGTAGGTCTATACACAGACAGGTAGGTCTATACACAGACAGGTAGGTCTATACACAGACAGACAGGTAGGTCTATACACAGACAGGTGGGTCTATACACAGACAGACAGGTAGGTCTATACACAGACAGGTAGGTCTATACACAGACAGGTAGGTCTAAACACAGACAGACAGGTAGGTCTATACACAGACAGGTAGGTCTAAACACAGACAGACAGGTCTATACACAGACAGGTAGGTCTATACACAGACAGACAGGTAGGTCTATACACAGACAGGTAGGTCTAAACACAGACAGACAGGTCTATACACAGACAGGTAGGTCTATACACAGACAGACAGGTAGGTCTATACACAGACAGACAGGTAGGTCTATACACAGACAGACAGGTAGGTCTATACACAGACAGGTAGGTCTATACACAGACAGGTAGGTCTATACACAGACAGGTAGGTCTATACACAGACAGGTAGGTCTATACACAGACAGACAGGTAGGTCTATACACAGACAGGTAGGTCTATACACAGACAGGTAGGTCTATACACAGACAGGTAGGTCTATACACAGACAGGTAGGTCTAAACACAGACAGGTAGGTCTAAACACAGACAGACAGGTAGGTCTATACACAGACAGGTAGGTCTAAACACAGACAGACAGGTAGGTCTATACACAGACAGACAGGTAGGTCTATACACAGACAGGTAGGTCTAAACACAGACAGGTAGGTCTATACACAGACAGACAGGTAGGTCTATACACAGACAGGTAGGTCTATACACAGACAGGTAGGTCTATACACAGACAGACAGGTAGGTCTATACACAGACAGGTAGGTCTATACACAGACAGACAGGTAGGTCTAAACACAGACAGGTAGGTCTATACACAGACAGACAGGTAGGTCTATACACAGACAGGTAGGTCTAAACACAGACAGGTAGGTCTATACACAGACAGACAGGTAGGTCTATACACAGACAGACAGGTAGGTCTATACACAGACAGGTAGGTCTATACACAGACAGGTAGGTCTAAACACAGACAGGTAGGTCTATACACAGACAGGTAGGTCTAAACACAGACAGGTAGGTCTAAACACAGACAGACAGGTAGGTCTATACACAGACAGGTAGGTCTAAACACAGACAGACAGGTAGGTCTATACACAGACAGACAGGTAGGTCTATACACAGACAGGTAGGTCTAAACACAGACAGGTAGGTCTATACACAGACAGACAGGTAGGTCTATACACAGACAGGTAGGTCTATACACAGACAGGTGGGTCTATACACAGACAGACAGGTAGGTCTATACACAGACAGGTAGGTCTATACACAGACAGGTAGGTCTATACACAGACAGGTAGGTCTAAACACAGACAGGTAGGTCTAAACACAGACAGGTAGGTCTATACACAGACAGGTAGGTCTATACACAGACAGGTAGGTCTATACACAGACAGGTAGGTCTATACACAGACAGGTAGGTCTATACACAGACAGGTAGGTCTATACACAGACAGGTAGGTCTAAACACAGACAGACAGGTAGGTCTATACACAGACAGGTAGGTCTAAACACAGACAGACAGGTCTATACACAGACAGGTAGGTCTATACACAGACAGACAGGTAGGTCTATACACAGACAGACAGGTAGGTCTATACACAGACAGACAGGTAGGTCTATACACAGACAGACAGGTAGGTCTATACACAGACAGACAGGTAGGTCTATACACAGACAGGTAGGTCTATACACAGACAGGTAGGTCTATACACAGACAGGTAGGTCTATACACAGACAGGTAGGTCTATACACAGACAGGTAGGTCTATACACAGACAGACAGGTAGGTCTATACACAGACAGACAGGTAGGTCTATACACAGACAGGTAGGTCTATACACAGACAGGTAGGTCTATACACAGACAGGTAGGTCTATACACAGACAGACAGGTAGGTCTAAACACAGACAGGTAGGTCTATACACAGACAGACAGGTAGGTCTATACACAGACAGGTAGGTCTATACACAGACAGGTAGGTCTAAACACAGACAGGTAGGTCTATACACAGACAGGTAGGTCTAAACACAGACAGGTAGGTCTAAACACAGACAGACAGGTAGGTCTATACACAGACAGGTAGGTCTAAACACAGACAGACAGGTAGGTCTATACACAGACAGACAGGTAGGTCTATACACAGACAGGTAGGTCTAAACACAGACAGGTAGGTCTATACACAGACAGACAGGTAGGTCTATACACAGACAGGTAGGTCTATACACAGACAGGTAGGTCTATACACAGACAGACAGGTAGGTCTATACACAGACAGGTAGGTCTATACACAGACAGACAGGTAGGTCTAAACACAGACAGGTAGGTCTATACACAGACAGACAGGTAGGTCTATACACAGACAGGTAGGTCTAAACACAGACAGGTAGGTCTATACACAGACAGACAGGTAGGTCTATACACAGACAGACAGGTAGGTCTATACACAGACAGGTAGGTCTATACACAGACAGGTAGGTCTAAACACAGACAGGTAGGTCTATACACAGACAGGTAGGTCTAAACACAGACAGGTAGGTCTAAACACAGACAGACAGGTAGGTCTATACACAGACAGGTAGGTCTAAACACAGACAGACAGGTAGGTCTATACACAGACAGACAGGTAGGTCTATACACAGACAGGTAGGTCTAAACACAGACAGGTAGGTCTATACACAGACAGACAGGTAGGTCTATACACAGACAGGTAGGTCTAAACACAGACAGGTAGGTCTATACACAGACAGACAGGTAGGTCTAAACACAGACAGGTAGGTCTATACACAGACAGACAGGTAGGTCTAAACACAGACAGGTAGGTAGGTCTATACACAGACAGACAGGTAGGTCTATACACAGACAGGTAGGTCTATACACAGACAGGTAGGTCTATACACAGACAGGTAGGTCTATACACAGACAGGTAGGTCTAAACACAGACAGGTAGGTCTATACACAGACAGACAGGTAGGTCTAAACACAGACAGGTAGGTCTATACACAGACAGACAGGTAGGTCTATACACAGACAGGTAGGTCTAAACACAGACAGGTAGGTCTATACACAGACAGACAGGTAGGTCTAAACACAGACAGGTAGGTCTATACACAGACAGACAGGTAGGTCTATACACAGACAGACAGGTAGGTCTATACACAGACAGACAGGTAGGTCTAAACACAGACAGGTAGGTCTAAACACAGACAGGTAGGTCTATACACAGACAGACAGGTAGGTCTAAACACAGACAGGTAGGTCTATACACAGACAGACAGGTAGGTCTAAACACAGACAGGTAGGTCTAAACACAGACAGGTAGGTCTATACACAGACAGACAGGTAGGTCTAAACACAGACAGGTAGGTCTATACACAGACAGGTAGGTCTAAACACAGACAGACAGGTCTATACACAGACAGGTAGGTCTAAACACAGACAGGTAGGTCTATACACAGACAGACAGGTAGGTCTAAACACAGACAGGTAGGTCTAAACACAGACAGGTAGGTCTATACACAGACAGGTAGGTCTAAACACAGACAGACAGGTCTATACACAGACAGGTAGGTCTATACACAGACAGGTAGGTTTATACACAGACAGGTAGAGGGATGGGATGCATTTTAACACCACAGTGACCACTTTTACATTGCATCTTATGGGTGGGTTCATTTGGTGCCGGTTCTTATCAGTGTGTATTCATGACAGACAGACAGACAGACAGACAGACAGACAGACAGACAGACAGACAGACAGACAGACAGACAGACAGACAGACAGACAGACAGACAGACAGACAGAGTGTGTAGTAAATGTGTGTGTGTTCATCAGGATGTGTATGTAGAGCGTGTGACCAGAGATCTGGACAGACTGACAGAGCAGATTGATGTTTATGAAGATCAACTCAGAACACAAGAAGAAGAAACACATGCTGCTACAGAGGCTCTGACTGAGGTATGACATCACACTGTGACATCACACTATGACACTATGACATCACACTGTGACATCACACTACGACACTATGACATCACACACAGTAGTTAGTGGAAAACTTTTGTTGAAAACAGCATTAAAAGATTGGATAAAGGCTTGATATGCACCATTCACATCAGGTTGTGTGTACACATTATTCCAGGATATGTCTTCAAGTCGATTTTTTAATATTACCATATTTATTTCATTATATTTCCAATTGTGTCGTCACACTGTTTATTTTCCTCGTCAAGCAGAGAAAATGTGAAAATGGTCTGAAATGGAGACGCCCTGGAGCACTTTATTTATTAATTTGTTAGAATATGATCTATTAATGTAGCAGACTTGTCGGTCACTCTGCTTGCTTTATGGATCATGGATAAAAGTAGCTTCAACGTAAACATATATAATATTAATGAACATCTTATATGTCAAACAGGCTCAGAGGGAGGTGGATCAGATGGAACGTAAACATATATAATATTAATAAACAGTATTGTACATATTAATGTTAACAGGCTCAGATGGAGGTGGATTCTCTCCAGATGGAACGTAAACAGCTGCTGCAGCAGTGGAACAGCAGCCTGATGGACATGAAACAACAAGATACAACCTTCACCTCCATGCAGGAGGCCCTACGGTGAGGAAACCTTACAGTTAGGAAGCCCTATGGTGAGGAAACCTTACAGTTAGGAAGCCCTATGGTGAGGAAACCTTACAGTTATGAAGCCCTACGGTGAAGAAACCTTAGATAGGAAGCCCTACGGTGAGGAAACCTTCACCTTCATGCAGGAGGCCCTAAGGTGAGGCAACCTTACAGTTAGGAATCCCTACGGTGAGGAAACCTTACAGTTAGGAAGCCCTACGGTGAGGAAACTTTACAGTTAGGAAGCCCTACGGTGAGGAAACCTTCACCTCCATGTAGGAGGCCCAACAGTGAGGAAAACTTAAAATTCGTTCCCGTTTTAAAGGGTTAATTATAATATTTCTAATGTTTCTTTCCTCCAGCGTTGCCCACCACCAGGTGGTGCTGTTGGACTGGGAGATCGAAGGCTTCAACAAATCGGTGATCAAAGAGCAGGAGAGGAACGAGCTTCTCACCGCGCAGCTGAGGAGAGCCCAGCTCCACGGCGCCACCTCCAGGCGGCTGATAGATCACAGCCAGGGCCAACAGGACGCCCTGCAGGCCAACTACAGCACCTACGCCCGCGCCCTGCAGGAGACAGAGGGCGCCCTCCGCCGGCTCAATGTGGTACTGCAGCCTCTCCTACTAATAACCTTTCATTTCATTCCAACCTTTATTTAAACCATTAAGATGCACATTCTACAAAATGCCTCTAAATCAGTAGTTCTCAAACTGTTTTCATGTCGAGGACCCCCAAAAGGTGTATGTGGCCGTGGACACCTCCCCCCCCCCCCCCATCTGAACATGTTTTGTGCCGGGGACCCCCAGAAGAGAAGATTTGTGTTCAAAAATACAATGACCTTACAACATTTGATTCTGTGTCAACAAATATTTAATCATATTATACTATATTTAATAAATACTATTTTTGCAGTTTTCAAATATTTTCTTTGACACAGAATCAATGTTTTATGGTCATGATTCACCAGGAGCCTGGATGGCTTTGTTCCAGGCTTAAAATAATTCATATAATGCAGTGATGCTGTTATAAATCTGTGGGCAGAGTGATAAACTGCATGTGTTTTGTCCAGATGACTGAATGAATGATGGTTTCTCATGGTTTTGTCCAGATGACTGAATGAATGAATGATGGTTTCTAATGGTTTTGTCCAGATGACTGAATGAATGATGGTTTCTCATGGTTTTGTCCAGATGACTGAATGAATGATGGTTTCTCATGGTTTTGTCCAGATGACTGAATGAATGAATGATGGTTTCTCATGGTTTTGTCCAGATGACTGAATGAATGATGGTTTCTCATGGTTTTGTCCAGATGACTGAATGAATGATGGTTTCTCATGGTTTTGTCCAGATGACTGAATGAATGAATGATGGTTTCTCATGGTTTTGTCCAGATGACTGAATGAATGAACGATGGTTTCTAATGGTTTTGTCCAGATGACTGAATGAATGAATGATGGTTTCTCATGGTTTTGTCCAGATGACTGAATGAATGATGGTTTCTCATGGTTTTGTCCAGATGACTGAATGAATGAACGATGGTTTCTAATGGTTTTGTCTTGTCACGTCCATCGCTGTAGGAAAGTGCGTCACAGGGGGCGGAGCTTGGCGGCCTGACCAATCAGCTGCAGCAGCAGAGCAGCGTGTGTGTGGATCTGACCAATAGCATCATGGAGCTGATCCAACAGGAAGTCACTCACCACAAGGAGGCTCAGCACAACAAGCAGCTCCGAAACAAGATGGCCGCCCTCCACAAGGACAAGGTAGTTGCAAGGATTGATTGATTGAATATTTTATATATGTAGATAAATACGTAGATACATTTGTTTGTTTTCTTCTTCTTTAAAATGTGGGTGGGCAGAAAAAACTAATGGGTGGGCCCAGGCCTACCTATGCCCACCCGTGGCTACGCCCCTGCTACAAGCTCTATTCTGCTATATAGATCTGCTATTCTCAAATGGCCGAAATATATACAGGGCTGAAGTGGTTAATGTATGTATATGTAACTAGTTTTCAAATAATTGTAGTGGAGTAAAAATACAATATTTGGATCAGAGATGTAGTGGAGTAGCAGTAAAAGTATTGGAAATTGGAAATACTCAAGTACAAATACCTCAAAATTGTACTTAGTTACTTTCCACCACTGTAAACCTGTGATATAACAGTAAAGCTGTCTCTGTCCTCTGAGACGTCTCTGTGATATAACACTCTGTCCTCTGAGACGTCTCTGTGTTATAACACTGTGTCCTCTGAGACGTCTCTGTGTTATAACACTCTGTCCTCTGAGACGTCTCTGTGTTATAACACTCTGTCCTCTGAGACGTCTCTGTGTCATAACACTCTGTCCTCTGAGACGTCTCTGTGATATAACACTCTGTCCTCTGAGACGTCTCTGTGTTATAACACTCTGTCCTCTGAGACGTCTCTGTGTTATAACACTCTGTCCTCTCAGACGTCTCTGTGTTATAACACTCTGTCCTCTTAGACGTCTCTGTGATATAACACTCTGTCCTCTGAGACGTCTCTGTGTTATAACACTCTGTCCTCTGAGACGTCTCTGTGATATAACACTCTGTCCTCTCAGACGTCTCTGTGTTATAACACTCTGTCCTCTTAGACGTCTCTGTGATATAACACTCTGTCCTCTGAGACGTCTCTGTGATATAACACTCTGTCCTCTGAGACGTCTCTGTGATATAACACTCTGTCCTCTGAGACGTCTCTGTGATATAACACTCTGTCCTCTGAGACGTCTCAGTGATATAACACTCTGTCCTCTGAGACGTCTCTGTGTTATAACACTCTGTCCTCTGAGACGTCTCTGTGATATAACACTCTGTCGTCCTCTGAGACGTCTCTGTGTTATAACACTCTGTCCTCTGAGACGTCTCAGTGATATAACACTCTGTCCTCTGAGACTTCTCTGTGTTATAACACTCTGTCCTCTGAGACGTCTCTGTGATATAACACTCTGTCCTCTGAGACGTCTCTGTGTTATAACACTCTGTCCTCTGAGACGTCTCTGTGTTATAACACTCTGTCCTCTGAGACGTCTCTGTGATATAACACTCTGTCCTCTGAGACGTCTCTGTGTTATAACGCTCTGTCCTCTGAGACGTCTCTGTGATATAACGCTCTGTCCTCTGAGACGTCTCTGTGATATAACGCTCTGTCCTCTGAGACGTCTCTGTGTTATAACGCTCTGTCCTCTGAGACGTCTCTGTGTTATAACGCTCTGTCCTCTGAGACGTCTCTGTGATATAACGCTCTGTCCTCTGAGACGTCTCTGTGATATAACGCTCTGTCCTCTGAGACGTCTCTGTGATATAACGCTCTGTCCTCTGAGACGTCTCTGTGATATAACGCTCTGTCCTCTGAGACGTCTCTGTGATATAACGCTCTGTCCTCTGAGACGTCTCTGTGTTATAACGCTCTGTCCTCTGAGACGTCTCTGTGTTATAACGCTCTGTCCTCTGAGACGTCTCTGTGATATAACGCTCTGTCCTCTGAGACGTCTCTGTGATATAACGCTCTGTCCTCTGAGACGTCTCTGTGATATAACGCTCTGTCCTCTGAGACGTCTCTGTGATATAACGCTCTGTCCTCTGAGACGTCTCTGTGATATAACGCTCTGTCCTCTGAGACGTCTCTGTGATATAACGCTCTGTCCTCTGAGACGTCTCTGTGATATAACGCTCTGTCCTCTGAGACGTCTCTGTGATATAACGCTCTGTCCTCTCAGACGTCTCTGTGATATAACGCTCTGTCCTCTGAGACGTCTCTGTGATATAACACTCTGTCCTCTGAGACGTCTCTGTGATATAACACTCTGTCCTCTGAGACGTCTCTGTGATATAACACTCTGTCCTCTGAGACGTCTCTGTGTTATAACACTCTGTCCTCTGAGACGTCTCTGTGATATAACGCTCTGTCCTCTGAGACGTCTCTGTGATATAACGCTCTGTCCTCTGAGACGTCTCTGTGATATAACGCTCTGTCCTCTGAGACGTCTCTGTGATATAACGCTCTGTCCTCTGAGACGTCTCTGTGATATAACGCTCTGTCCTCTGAGACGTCTCTGTGTTATAACGCTCTGTCCTCTGAGACGTCTCTGTGATATAACGCTCTGTCCTCTGAGACGTCTCTGTGTTATAACGCTCTGTCCTCTGAGACGTCTCTGTGATATAACGCTCTGTCCTCTGAGACGTCTCTGTGATATAACACTCTGTCCTCTGAGACGTCTCTGTGATATAACACCCTGTCCTCTGAGACGTCTCTGTGATATAACACCCTGTCCTCTGAGACGTCTCTGTGATATAACACCCTGTCCTCTGAGACGTCTCTGTGATATAACACTCTGTCCTCTGAGACGTCTCTGTGATATAACACTCTGTCCTCTGAGACGTCTCTGTGATATAACGCTCTGTCCTCTGAGACGTCTCTGTGATATAACACTCTGTCCTCTGAGACGTCTCTGTGATATAACGCTCTGTCCTCTGAGACGTCTCTGTGATATAACGCTCTGTCCTCTGAGACGTCTCTGTGATATAACGCTCTGTCCTCTGAGACGTCTCTGTGATATAACGCTCTGTCCTCTGAGACGTCTCTGTGATATAACGCTCTGTCCTCTGAGACGTCTCTGTGATATAACGCTCTGTCCTCTGAGACGTCTCTGTGATATAACGCTCTGTCCTCTGAGACGTCTCTGTGTTATAACGCTCTGTCCTCTGAGACGTCTCTGTGTTATAACGCTCTGTCCTCTGAGACGTCTCTGTGTTATAACACTCTGTCCTCTGAGACGTCTCTGTGATATAACACTCTGTCCTCTCAGACGTCTCTGTGTTATAACACTCTGTCCTCTCAGACGTCTCAGTGATATAACAGTAAAGCTGTCCCTGTCCTCTCAGACATCTCCTCTGTGATATAACAGTAAAGCTGTCCTCTGTCCTCTAAGACGTCTCAGTGATATAACACTCTGTCCTCTCAGACGTCTCAGTGATATAACACTCTGTCCTCTGAGACGTCTCAGTGATATAACACTCTGTCCTCTGAGACGTCTCAGTGATATAACAGTAAAGCTGTCCTCTGTCCTCTCAGACGTCTCAGTGATATAACAGTAAAGCTGTCCTCTGTCCTCTGAGACGTCTCAGTGATATAACAGTAAAGCTGTCCCTGTCCTCTCAGACGTCTCTGTGATATAACAGTAAAGCTGTCCTCTGTCCTCTCAGACGTCTCAGTGGTATAACAGTAAAGCTGTCCTCTGTCCTCTCAGACGTCTCAGTGATATAACAGTAAAGCTGTCCCTGTCCTCTCAGACGTCTCTGTGATATAACAGTAAAGCTGTCCTCTGTCCTCTCAGACGTCTCAGTGATATAACAGTAAAGCTGTCCTCTGTCCTCTCAGACGTCTCTGTGATATAACAGTAAAGCTGTCCTCTGTCCTCTCAGACGTCTCAGTGATATAACAGTAAAGCTGTCCTCTGTCCTCTCAGACGTCTCAGTGATATAACACTCTGTCCTCTCAGACGTCTCAGTGATATAACACTCTGTCCTCTGAGACGTCTCAGTGATATAACACTCTGTCCTCTGAGACGTCTCAGTGATATAACACTCTGTCCTCTCAGACGTCTCAGTGATATAACACTCTGTCCTCTCAGACGTCTCTGTGATATAACAGTAAAGCTGTCCTCTGTCCTCTCAGACGTCTCAGTGATATAACAGTAAAGCTGTCCTCTGTCCTCTCAGACGTC
>NW_027660884.1:195000-287500 GCF_963280865.1 Gymnoscopelus braueri
AGCCCCGCCTCGCCCCGAAGCCCCGTGCCTAAAAACGAGCGCTCTGTCTTCAATCACCCTGGATCTCCATTCACCCTGTGACATAAACAGTCCCCCCCAACACCAAAGCCGTCCCTGGAAGGCACAGTGCAGAAAAGAAGAATCTTGGTAAAACACCGCTGTATGGAGAAGTATTCTCTCTCTGTCTCAGGGCAGTGTGCCTGCTGCTAAACTCCCCCTCCCCCCTCTCACTCTCACAGGCACTCTATGTGCCTGTGAGAGAGTGAGAGAGAGAGAGAGAGAGAGAGAGTTTGCAGGAGAACTAGCTAAACTTCAAGGCAAGTTAACAATGGCTCGTTGACCCCAATTTGACCACTAGGCAATCAACAACATGAAACAAAAAAAAAAAAGGCCATAGCCATCCTTTTCCAGGTATACTTTTTGTGTAAAAAGCCCATTGAGATTGGGCTGTTTTTAGCCCAAGGAGTGGTTTTGGTGCAAAACAAATGCTTGCAATGGATTCAGAATCATAAAAACACCCTAGTTTGACCCCTCACATGCTACTTAAAACAGAATTAAATTTAGATTTTTTTTCCCCCGCATAAGGTTATGGTGGGTACCCCAACTTTCAGCAGCTGTCAAAAATTCTCCTAGGGGGACTGCATTTCAGTCTTTGTGAGATGTGTTACTAGACACCTTTACAAACACATTGGTGAAGATCTTTTTTGGTAAGGAATTTATTCCAAGATTGGAAATGTTTCTGCTAATATCGCCTGACTAAGTAGAACTGAGGAGAAGTAGAACTTCTAATTCTCCTCAAAAGGACAACTTTATTATTTCCCATTCTATTAATTCTAATATTCTATAAATATTATTATTGCAATTTGGCTATGAGCAATAACTGCAAGCCAATGTTCATAGGCATTGTCAGTATTTGTCTTAATTTATTTAATTCATATTTCTTTAGTTGCCAATAATTCAACTGTAAGCCAGACATATTGTCTTGTATTGCTACAAAATAAATGGTAAAAATTCATTCTACATGCATAAATAAAAAAATATAATAAATAGAAATGCCCTCCCACATGATTGGATCGGTGATTGCTATCGGCCTGATCGGACCACCTCTATTTATAACCAGTAACATTGACTCAATTACTATGTTCCACTGTATTTTAGTGTTTTAGAATGGTATAACAATTAATTGTATCCATTTCATAAAGGATTTTACTTAAAACGTAATCTATTTTTGCTTGATAGCTGGTAATTTTAGGTTGTTTTTAATGTCTGAAGCCGCAGAATCATGACTTTTTCTCCACGGATTCCTGGGGGGACTAAACAGTTCCCCCAGCACCAGGAGAATCTGCGTAGGCTGGCACTGACATCTATGTAAACATGAGCTTGTAGATCTGCTATTTTCTGCGAAGACATTTAATGGAGTGAAAACTGAAAAGCCACTAGTATGGAGCCCTGAGGGACTAGACAGTGGTTAAAGGACGATGAGCGGCTAGAGGGTTAGGGCTTGTGTAGTTGTGTGTAGTTGTGTGTAGTTGTGTGTGGGTTTGGGTTGTGTACTTTAGCTTACACAGAGTAGCCACGTCCCCAGCCTCACTCATCTGTGAAGAGAAGAGCCTGGTCACCACCTAAAGCAGCGAGTGTCTCAGAAGTCCTGACTGGACAGGATTTCCGTCGTACGCGTTTCCCCCGGAAACGATCTTTTATGACCAATCACAACACTCGTTTCATTCACGGAGAATGTTAACAGATTTGTAAAGCATCAACGTCATCTCCTTAGGCGGTACTTCCGCCAAATCCAACCACCTCCGCCTAGACAACCAACAGCCCAGGTCTGACCAGCGTGTGAGCAGGAGGAGGACAGCCAAATATGACCTGAGAAAGAGGTAAACATTGTGTTCCGAGGCGTTGTGAACTTGTAGATCGGCTATTTTCACAATCTGTGGAACCGAGTCAAACTAAATGTGATTATTTTGGGGGGTCCACAGTTCTAATATCATTATTTAGGGCTGGGGGGTCCCTTAGGGGGTGAAAGGTTTTAGAACAAAGAAAAATAAACTAAATGAAATGTTATCATGTAAAACCATAAATGGAATAAAGATGAAATGTATATGTATATATATGTATTAATATGTAAAGGAATGACGATGAGTTTCATCCTGACATTAGCCAAGGCACAGGCAGAACAGTGAAAGCGACGACTGACCAATCACAGCACGTCCTCGGCGGACATGCTTGCAGAGACTCTTGGGTAATGAAGTCAAAGACGTTGGCGGCCATGTTGTTTGTGTCCAAAGTGTCCACTGATACTACGTAGTGCTGCTTTAAACTTCTATAACTTCACTTTCAGAGACAGTTGTTTATTTATACATATATTAAAAAGACACTTCTTTCTGATAAGAATGAATTTATTAATAATATTAAAAAGAAAACAATAACAAAATGAAGATTAAAAACTGACTCAGATATAAGAGAATAAAATCACACACAGCTGTGTGAGCGTCATCTAATCACCTCCATTCACTAGCATTCTGTTTGCCTGTGAAATCCATAAATAATACAATATAATACAAATGAAAAAAAGCTTTTTCACTGTGAACTCAAGAGGCCGCTCAGGGATTTCTTTATTGTTATTATTTCATAGGAGAAACAGGAGAGGAAGGAGCATGCTGTGGGAAAACATCACTTCCTGATGTCAGTCCTTCAATTCATTTGATGGATCAAATCAGAGAATAATGTTGGAACACAACCTGACAGAAATCAAAA
This sequence comes from Gymnoscopelus braueri, assembly GCF_963280865.1. Classification (NCBI taxonomy): domain Eukaryota; kingdom Metazoa; phylum Chordata; class Actinopteri; order Myctophiformes; family Myctophidae; genus Gymnoscopelus; species Gymnoscopelus braueri. The sequence goes on from NW_027660884.1 coordinate 197,761, forward strand.
AGGGTTTTAATGAATGCAACATTATTCTGCCTGCTTACCTCCTCACAGCTGTCTCCATGCAGAGATTCAGGTTCACAGCAGCAACAGGACAGGAGTTATATATTATATATATATATATATATATATATATATATATATATATATATATATATATATATATATATATATATATATATATATATATATATATATATATATATATATATATATATATATATATATATATATATATTATATATATATATATATTATATTATAAATTAGGCTACAGCATACATGGGCAACTGGCGGCCCGGGGCCCACATGCGGCCCCCACCTTCACTTAATGCGGCCCACAGGTTAATATCAGAATAGTGATTATATTATTGATTTCAGCTGTTATGATTCTAAACATGCAAACATGACCCGCTTTAATTACGTCTATATTAGTAGCTTAGCTTCATGACTAGTATTAACATTCCATTGTCTTTTTTATGTCACCAGGAGGCCAATTTGAAACATTTGAAACATTTGATGGGACAGAGGTTCTTCCTTGGCCTCCAGGGGGTGTGCGCGCAAAGTGTCACACCGATCGGTCCAACAGTGCCGGAGATTAGCTGCTCACAGACAGACAGACAGACAGACAGACAGACAGACAGACAGACGGTCAATAACGGAATCCTCGCCTTCGGCCGTTCCGGCCTCCTGGCGGGGATAAATATCAGATCTACAAGCTCACAAGCGGTGAGCTTGTAGATCTGCTATTTTCACAAAATGTTTCCTACGCCACCATGGTACAACAACCTATAAAACCCTAGAGATTTAGTCCGTTATTAAAAACATCTTTTAGAGGTATTTCATGTTGATTCGTTGATATAAAACAACAAGAAAAACAACCTGCATCTCGATTTATTAACCTCCATGAGGAAGATTACGTTGGTTATTGGTTCTAAATATCGGTTTCCAAATGTTTTTGATTATTATTATAATGTTTTGTTAGGGAGCTATAACTCAGTGTGAGGATATTTTACTTTAGCCTGGCTGCATGGTCAGACTTTAGCCTGGCTGCATGGTCACGTCTGGAATCTCTGAGTGGAACCTGCATTTCTGAGGAATGACGTAATTTACGTCAGACTTCGGTGCTTCTATAGAGATTGGATTTCTCTCCCTCATAAGTTGTGAGGGACCAATCAGGGTTTATCACCAGAGGCAGTTTTTTTTATTTGCCTGCAGTTTCCTACCTGGGTCGCACCCCCCCCCCCCCGTTCTGAATCCCCATAGACGTGTTTAACTGTGTTCCAAAAATAAACTAATGACCCGGCGGTTTGACTCTTATGGATATGAAGCATCAACTGACGGTGAGAAAACCATAATGTTACTTCCACCAAATTAGTTACATTTTCGCCAGAAACAGACTGTATCAAATATGAGTGACTGACTATCATAAACGATACAGAACCTCCTCCCTGACAATATCTATATCTATATATAATATAAACGATACAGAACCTCCTCCCTGACAATATCTATATCTATATCTATATATATATATAACATAAACGATACAGAGCCTCCTCCCTGACAATATCTATATCTATATCTATATATATATATAACATAAACGATACAGAGCCTCCTCCCTGACAATATCTATATCTATATATATATATAACATAAACGATACAGAGCCTCCTCCCTGACAATATCTATATCTATATATATATATAACATAAACGATACAGAACCTCTTCCCTGACAATATCTATATCTATATATATATATATAACATAAACGATACAGAGCCTCCTCCCTGACAATATCTATATCTATATATATATATAACATAAACGATACAGAACCTCTTCCCTGACAATATCTATATCTATATATATATATAACATAAACGATACAGAGCCTCCTCCCTGACAATATCTATATCTATATATATATATAACATAAACGATACAGAACCTCTTCCCTGACAATATCTATATCTATATATATATATAACATAAACGATACAGAACCTCCTCCCTGACAATATCTATATCTATACATATATATATAATATAAACGATACAGAACCTCCTCCCTGACAATATCTATATCTATATATATATATATAACATAAACGATACAGAACCTCCTCCCTGACAATATCTATATCTATATATATATATATAACATAAACGATACAGAACCTCTTCCCTGACAATATCTATATCTATATATATATATAACAAACGATACAGAACCTCCTCCCTGACAATATCTATATCTATATATATATATATATATAACATAAACGATACAGAACCTCCTCCCTGACAATATCGCTGAGACAGTTTGTTTATTTTTGGACCACAATTCTTATTGTTATATGAGAAGATGACCAAATGATATTCTATATAGAGACATTACTTTACGAACCAGGGGATGAACGAGTGACGTCAGGACTTCTGTACTCTATTGAGAGGGGTCAAACCTTCTTTTTTTTTTGCAATGGCAGATTTGTCTGGAACAAGGCTAATTTGACTTCTCTTTGAATGTTTTAAAAATCCTTCAGGTTTGAGTTCACAGTGAATGAAGAACGTTCTAAACATGAAGGAGCCACACGTCTCTCCTAATGCATACGGTATAAAAACATCAGACATGATGGAATTACAAAGAGCAACTTTATCAAAATTAATATATAATAACACTGGAGAGATCACTCTGACTTTGGCACAAAACACACAGCGAAGCCAAGCTACGTTTAATATCAATGTAATAAGATCACTGCTGACACCCAGGTTCATCTCCTGTATGAATCCATGTTTAATAAGATCACTGCTGACACCCAGGTTCATCTCCTGTATGAATCATGTTTAATAAGATCACTGCTGACACCCAGGTTCATCTCCTGTATGAATCATGTTTAATAAGATCACTGCTGACACCCAGGTTCATCTCCTGTATGAATCATGTTTAATAAGATCACTGCTGACACCCAGGTTCATCTCCTGTATGAATCATGTTTAATAAGATCACTGCTGACACCCAGCTTCATCTCCTGTATGAATCCATGTTTAATAAGATCACTGCTGACACCCAGCTTCATCTCCTGTATGAATCCATGTTTAATAAGATCACTGCTGACACCCAGCTTCATCTCCTGTATGAATCCATGTTTAATAAGATCACTGCTGACACCCAGCTTCATCTCCTGTATGAATCCATGTTTAATAAGATCACTGCTGACACCCAGCTTCATCTCCTGTATGAATCCATGTTTAATAAGATCATTGCTGACACCCAGGTTCATCTCCTGTCATTTTTCAGATTTCTTGGGCTATTCAAAAATACAAGCTCATAGCGCGGCACCAGTGCCACGCTATGAGCTTATAGATCTGCAATTAGTTTTTTTTCTTTTAATCTTGAACATTTGTGCAAATCTTTGAATACAAATATTTTTGGAAACAACATTTTTCACTCAAATCTTTGCTTCTGTTGGGGTCCCTGAAACAAAACTATTTCATGTGAAGGACCACCCAAAATTAAATGTATGTGTCTGCCCGACCTCCCCCCCTCCCCCCCATCTTAGAATATGTTGTTCTAGGGACCCAGCAAAGATTTGAGTTAAATATATTCGCTTTAAAAATATATATATATCAAAGATTTGCACACATTTTCACGATAAAAAAAAATTATATCTACAAGCTTGTTTATCTGCTATTTTTGAATAGCCAAAGGAATGTTAAAATGACACAGATGTGTTCCCGGTCGTTAACTCTTTGCCTGCCACGGGGATTTTCACATCAGATTCTGCCGCCGACGAGAAAGAGGAGATGTTGTGGGTTCAACTCCACCGTGTGGAGCATCTGGCTTTGTCCAGCGTCTACACAGCGTCTACACAGCGTCTACACAGCGTCTACACAGCGTCTACACAGCGTCTACACACAGCGTCTACACAGCGTCTACACAGCGTCTACACAGCGTCTACACAGCGTCTACACAGCGTCTACACAGCGTCTACACAGCGTCTACAGCGTCTACAGCGTCTACACAGCGTCTACACAGCGTCTACACAGCGTCTACACAGCGTCTACACAGCGTCTACACAGCGTCTACACAGCGTCTACACAGCGTCTACACACAGCGTCTACACAGCGTCTACACAGCGTCTACACAGCGTCTACAGCGTCTACACAGCGTCTACACAGCGTCTACACAGCGTCTACACAGCGTCTACACAGCGTCTACACAGCGTCTACACAGCGTCTACACACAGCGTCTACACAGCGTCTACACAGCGTCTACACAGCGTCTACACAGCGTCTACACAGCGTCTACAGCGTCTACACAGCGTCTACACAGCGTCTACACAGCGTCTACACAGCGTCTACACAGCGTCTACACAGCGTCTACACAGCGTCTACACCAACTGACCCGTGTTCTGGTGAGGAGGAGGAAGAGGAGGAGGAAGAGGAGGAGGAGGAGGAAGAGGAGGAGGAAGAGGAGGAGGAAGAGGAGGAGGAGGAGGAAGAGGAGGAGGAGGAGGAGGAGGAGGATATCGGTCATTGCACATACTCCTACGGGCTGGGGGGGCACCTGTCAGCGGGGAGTGTTGGGCGGGAGGAGTAGGACGAAGGCTCTACGTCCTCCTGGTGGGGGCTCCTCACTGGCAGGTGAGTCTAGCCTGGTTCCAGGCCATAGACCCCGCCCACTCTCTGAGAATCCCACATCTACAGAATCTGGTGTTGAAATGTGAGCCTATAGGAGATCTTCCATACAAAGAGTACCGTCCAATGAGAGTCGGAGGTGGGGGTGGGGGTGGGTCTAACGACAAGCCAATCAGCGAATATCTGCTAAAACAAGCTGTGATGATGTCAGGTGTAGAAGATGATGTCAGGTGTAGAAGATGATGTCAGGTGTAGAAGATGATGTCAGGTGTAGAAGGATACGTTTTTAAAATGACATTTTTAAGTCAAATCTTTGGTTCTGGGGGGGGGGTCCGTGGAACTAAACTATTTCATGTCTGCCACCCCCCCCACACCCCCCCCATCTCAGAATATGTTGTTCTAGGAACCCTCCAGAAGAAAACATTTGAGTTAAATATGTTCGCTTTAAATATATATATATATATATATATCAATAATGTAAAAAAATATTTGCTACTCTAAATTAAAAAAATAATAATAACAATAAATAAATAAAAAGAATGACGAGATTTGTGTTTTCGGTGGTTTTCCACCAGGTGGCGCTGTTATCTAACCTATGAATGATGCTTTCACTGCCTGATGACGACAGACCCGGAAATGACTGGTTTATTTCCTGTGAGGAAATGGCTTTATCTCTGTCCCTGTGTGACATCTTCCTGCTTTACGGCAAAAACAAGCCTCATTCAACTGGCCACAGGCTGTGCAATGGATTAACCCCGAGCAGATTATTATTTTTCCTCCTCTACTACGACACCCCCGTGTGTGTAATGAGCTGATCTCTGTGAGGACGGAGGTCACGGATAATATTCCATGATTATTAATATTCCAGCTCGTTTTCGCTGGCAGCAGTGTCACACTATTACACTATGACTCTGGCAGTTAAAGAGTTAAATAAAACATGTTATGGGACCATTATTTGCACCAAAAAATAAAACGGCATCATGATAATTGAAAGAAGACTTTTAAACAAGCGACTGAAAGCATGTTGCAAAATGTATTTTATCAAAGAAATATCACTTAAACCCCCTTTAAGAGTTACATTTTCTGACCAAAGCTTTTGCCACAAAATACGACTAAAGTTCTCCTTCCTCTGCATGAGTTCTCCTGTGTTTTTAACCCATTAAGACCGGGAACGCATCTGTGTGTCATTTTAAGCTTTATTTGGTTATTAAAAAATAGCAGATCTACAAGCGCGGCACCGAGTGCCACGCTATGAGCTTGTAGATCTGATATTTTTTGAAAAATCGTGAAAATGTGTGCAAATCTTTGAATATTTATTATATGTATTTAAAGAGAACATTTTTAACTAAAATCTTTGCTTCTGGGAGTCCATGGAACAACATATTTTTAGATGGGGGTCCGCGGCCAAATACATGTCATCTTGGGGGTCCTTGACATGAAAAAGTTTGAGAACCACTGATATTATTATAGCAACATACGTTTTTTTCACCCAAAAAACTGTTGTAGAATCCGCCAGAAGCAAAGATTTGAGTTACAAATGTACGCTTTAAAAAAATTATATATATATATATATATATATACAAAGATTTGCCATCATGAACATTAGTTCATGATTTTTGAGTGCTGCGCTATGAGCTTGTAGATCTGCTATTTTTTTGAATAGCCAAATAAATCAAAAAAATCACACAGATGTGTTCCCGGTCTTAATGGGTTAAACTGAAGCTTTGTTCAAAGAGTTAAGGCTTTTCTGCTGCGTGAGTCAACATGTGCCTCTTCAGATGATGATTCACAGTAAAACTCTGTTCGCAAAGCGTACAGGAAAAGGGTTTCTCCCCGGTGTGCACCCTCATGTGCCTCTTCAGGGTACTATTCTGACTGAATCTTTGGTCGCAGAGTGAACAACCGTAGGGTTTCTCCCCCGTGTGCGTCAACATGTGCGTCTTCAGGTTCTCTGTCCGATTGAAGCTCTTGTTGCAAACCGCGCAATAGAAGGGTTTCTCGCCCGTGTGGGCGGTCATGTGCAGCTTCAGCTTGATCTTCTGAACAAAGCTTTTGTCGCAAAGGGTACAACTGAAGGGCTTCTCGTTGGTGTGGATCCGCATGTGCGTCTTCATGTTCTCGTTGAGGGTGAAGCTCTTTCCGCAGACGGGGCAGCTGAAGGGTTTGTCTCCGGTGTGGATCCTCATGTGTATCTTCAGGTTGTCGTTGCGGTTGAAGCTCTTGCCACAGACGGGGCAGATGAACCAGCGCTGGCCCTCGGCGTGGTGAGACTTGTGTGGTTTCAGGGTGTTGAACGCAGACAGGGCGTCGTCCCGGCCGCTCTCCTCCCACTCCTCGCTGTCGGAGGAGATCAGCTGCACGTCAACGGGAGGCGGCGCCGTTCCACCGTCCTGCAAGTAGGGGGCGCAACAGTTAAAGGAGCACTTCAACCACAACCTATCTTCATACAGTTGGTCCTCATTAATGAAGAATCTCTGATTTACATCCGTAAAAAGACAACATTTTCCAAGGCCAAACTTTTTTTTTAAATGTTTTTAATTTTTATCCCAGGATTTTGTAACCCCATTTTTTACACCCAGTGCCAATTGTCCATGTAATCCTGGGCACTACACTCCCTCTGCCACCCTAGGGAGGCCAGGGCCGAGCTCATGCTTCCTTCATTGCATGAGAGCCAACTGACCTTCTTGTCACCTGACAGGGGAGAGTTTCCCTGGTTGGACGTAGCGCGTGGAAGGAACACGTTATTCCAACCAGTTCCTTTCCCCTCCATCAGGCGCCCCGGCTGACCAGGGGGAGGCAGTATAGAGACCAGGATTACTGCATGTTTTTGTGAGGGTACCTAAGGGGCAGCCATAGCTGAGTGGTTAGTGAGCCCGCCTAGGGAGCCAGAGGCCCTGGTTGCCCCAGGTACGAATCCAGGCCACGCCAGCATATGTGTCGATGAAATTAAATTTGTCCCTGAGCAAGACTCTTAACCCCTAATTGCTCACAGGCCCTCATTGGAAACAAGCCCGCAAGGACTTTCATGAACGTCCTGTTAAAAGGAATTATCCTTATCCTACCTACCCTAGGAGACACGGGGAGAACATGCAAACTCCACACAGAAAGGCCCTTTCGCCAACCCCACCTAGGGTATGGGCACTGATGATGCGGAGGAGAGAACACGCCCCCAGCGCCCAACAGCTTCCCCTGCGGGAATCGAACCCAGGACCTTCTAGCTGTGAGGCGACAGCGCTACCGACTGCACCACCGTGCCCCCCCCCCCCAAGGCCCAACTTTGAACAGAAAAACTGTGTGTAGGCAGGAGATGAAAAACAGTGGCTGAAGCAGTGTGACTCAGTTACTTACAGCTGCCACAAAATATTCATATCTGAACTGGGGACCCCCAACCCTGACAAAATAGCCGATCTACAAGCTCACAACACCTCGCACTGCGAGGTGTTGTGAGCTTGTAGATCGGCAGCACATATTAATGAACACCACACATAAAATGCTGTGTAAATACACCGGATTTAGCAATAATGCTAATTTCTGTCTGTAGTCCCCTTACAGAAAACAAGCAACATTACACAAAAGAGCTCATATAAACATCACTTTAAAGGCTAAAGGGTACAAACTGAAGAGAAAAAACAACAGTAAAAAAGGCCTAGATTTGGGCTAAAACACAAGACACTCAAGAAAACTAGGAAAACCTACATTTTAACCTATTTAAAACATATTTGATGGTCCATGATCCATCCTTTTAGTTGGACCTTAAAAGATGTAAAGGATGGACTCTCTCTTATGTCAGTGGGTAGAATGTTACAAATGGCTCTTCCTTCAACTGAAGGAATTTGGCTCAAAGGCTGTGAGTCTAGACTGAACCTCACAATCCCCTCTGGTGATTATTATATAATATAATATTATAGAATATAATAAACACCTCACATCCTCTCTGGTGATTATTATATAATATAATATTATTATATAATATAATAAACACCTCACATCCTCTCTGGCGATTATTATATAATATAATATTATTATATAATATAACAAACACCTCACATCCCCTCTAGTGATTATTATATAATATAATAAACACCTCACATCCCCTCTAGTGATTATTATATAATATAATAGTATTATATAATATAATAAACACCTCACACCCTCTCTAGTGATTATTAAATAATATAATAGTATTATATAATATAATAAACACCTCACATCCTCTCTGGTGATTATTATATAATATAATAAACACCTCACATCCTCTCTAGTGATTATTATATAATATAATATTATTATATAATATAATAAACACCTCACATCCTCTCTGGTGATTATTATATAATATAATATTATTATATAATATAATAAACACCTCACATCCTCTCTGGTGATTATTATATAATATAATATTATTATATAATATAATAAACACCTCACATCCTCTCTGGTGATTATTATATAATATAATATTATTATATAATATAATAAACACCTCACATCCTCTCTAGAGATTATTATATAATATAATATTATTATATAATATAATAAACACCTCACATCCTCTCTGGTGATTATTATATAATATAATATTATTATATAATATAATAAACACCTCACATCCTCTCTGGTGATTATTATATAATATAATATTATTATATAATATAACAAACACCTCACATCCCCTCTAGTGATTATTATATAATATAATAAACACCTCACATCCCCTCTAGTGATTATTATATAATATAATAAACACCTCACATCCCCTCTAGTGATTATTATATAATATAATAGTATTATATAATATAATAAACACCTCACACCCTCTCTAGTGATTATTAAATAATATAATAGTATTATATAATATAATAAACACCTCACATCCTCTCTGGTGATTATTATATAATATAATAAACACCTCACATCCTCTCTAGTGATTATTATATAATATAATATTATTATATAATATAATAAACACCTCACATCCTCTCTGGTGATTATTATATAATATAATATTATTATATAATATAATAAACACCTCACATCCTCTCTGGTGATTATTATATAATATAATATTATTATATAATATAATAAACACCTCACATCCTCTCTAGAGATTATTATATAATATAATATTATTATATAATATAATAAACACCTCACATCCTCTCTGGTGATTATTATATAATATAATATTATTATATAATATAATAAACACCTCACATCCTCTCTGGTGATTATTATATAATATAATATTATTATACAATATAATAAACACCTCACATCCTCTCTAAAGATTATTATATAATATAATATTATTATATAATATAATAAACACCTCACATCCTCTCTAGTGATTATTATATAATATAATAAACACCTCACATCCTCTCTGGTGATTATTATATAATATAATATTATTATATAATATAATAAACACCTCACATCCTCTCTGGTGATTATTATATAATATAATATTATTATATAATATAATAAACACCTCACATCCCCTCTAGTGATTATTATATAATATAATAAACACCTCACATCCCCTCTAGTGATTATTATATAATATAATAAACACCTCACATCCTCTCTAGTGATTATTATATAATATAATAAACACCTCACATCCTCTCTGGTGATTATTATATAATATAATATTATTATATAATATAACAAACACCTCACATCCTCTCTGGTGATTATTATATAATATAAAATTATTATATAATATAATAAACACCTCACATCCTCTCTGGTGATTATTATATAATATAATATTATTATATAATATAATAAACACCTCACATCCTCTCTGGTGATTATTATATAATATAATATTATTATATAATATAATAAACACCTCACATCCTCTCTAGTGATTATTATATAATATAATAGTATTATATGATATAATAAACACCTCACATCCTCTCTGGTGATTATTATATAATATAATAAACACCTCACATCCTCTCTAGTGATTATTATATAATATAATATTATTATATAATATAATAAACACCTCACATCCTCTCTAGTGATTATTATATAATATAATAAACACCTCACATCCTCTCTAGAGATTATTATATAATATAATATTATTATATAATATAATAAACACCTCACATCCTCTCTGGTGATTATTATATAATATAATATTATTATATAATAAACACCTCACATCCTCTCTAGTGATTATTATATAATATAATATTATTATATAATATAATAAACACCTCAAATCCTCTCTGGTGATTATTATATAATATAATATTATTATATAATATAATAAACACCTCACATCCTCTCTAGTGATTATTATATAATATAATAGTATTATGTAATATAATAAACACCTCACATCCTCTCTAGTGATTATTATATAATATAATAGTATTATATAATATAATAAACACCTCACATCCTCTCTAGAGATTATTATATAATATAATAGTATTATGTAATATAATAAACACCTCACATCCTCTCTAGTGATTATTATATAATATAATAGTATTATATAATATAATAAACACCTCACATCCTCTCTAGAGATTATTATATAATATAATAAACACCTCACATCCTCTCTAGAGATTATTATATAATATAATATTATTATATAATATAATAAACACCTCACATCCTCTCTAGTGATTATTATATAATATAATAAACACCTCACATCCTCTCTGGTGATTATTATATAATATAATTATTATATAATATAATAAACACCTCACATCCCCTCTAGTGATTATTATATAATATAATAAACACCTCACATCCCCTCTAGTGATTATTATATAATATAATATTATTATATAATATAATAAACACCTCACATCCTCTCTAGAGATTATTATATAATATAATAAACACCTCACATCCTCTCTAGAGATTATTATATAATATAATATTATTATATAATATAATTAACACCTCACATCCTCTCTAGTGATTATTATATAATATAATAAACACCTCACATCCTCTCTGGTGATTATTATATAATATAATATTATTATATAATATAATAAACACCTCACATCCCCTCTAGTGATTATTATATAATATAATAAACACCTCACATCCCCTCTAGTGATTATTATATAATATAATATTATTATATAATATAATAAACACCTCACATCCCCTCTAGTGATTATTATATAATATAATAGTATTATATAATATAATAAACACCTCACATCCTCTCTGGTGATTATTATATAATATAATAAACACCTCACATCCTCTCTAGTGATTATTATATAATATAATATTAATATAATACCTTTGTTCACTAATTAAAACCAACAGGTTGTTCACTAATTAATAAGGCTGGAAAGAAACTTGGAGGGTTTAAAAAGTTGTGTAATCTCAAAAAGAAAATCATTGAACTTCCATGCTAGCATGTATGGATCCTTCACCATCAATATTTAGTTGTAGATCATTACTGTTTTGTCTATTCTGTCTGCCTAGTAGTTTATTAATATATTGCCAAACCTTTCTCCCATTTCTCTTGGCACTCTCAATAACACTGATGTAAAATGTTGCTTTGTTCTTCCTTAAAACATGCTTTACCTGATTTATAACATTTCTGTCTATCTATGGTCAGGCCAGACTTTAGTGATTGCTTCAACAACTGGTCTCTACTCTTCACTAGGTTTCTACAGTTATCGCCCGCAAGGAAACTACTATCCCCTTCCTACACTGCCCCCTTGTGGTGAAGGAATCCAGGACTTCGTCAACTTTAGTTAAAAAAAACATATTGTAACCAGTTTAAATATCATTACAGAGGGAGATGTCACTCCAGTCCAGCCGTTCAAGGCTGCCACAAAGTTATTTTTTGTGTTGGTATTACCTCACTGACAGACTTATCTCTGTCTGTGTTTGCCCAGTGCCAGGATTATCTTACCTTTTCAAGTAGTCACAGAACAGTTATCTCCAGTATGACTGATCCCCTGATGGTTGCTAATCACTGAGGGTTTTCAGGTGTGGTTTAACAAATGTCAACGAGGTCATTGTGACCTCGTTGACATCTGTTGTTTGAAGATGGCATGTTTCACTCAAAAATACATGGTAAAAAAAAAAATATTTTTTAGTGAATGGAGCAGCAACTTTTTGAATAGCGTTATCTCCTAGTTGAGATAAACAAAAAAAGTTTAAAAGTTTAAAAACTCGTGAAAACATTCATTCATTCAAACATTCATCACATTCATTCACTGGTTCACCAGGTATTATTTAATTAATTCATCCGCTGCTGCCAGCGTTTTTTACCTTATTTTGACCATCTTTGGAGCGCCGCGGAAGCCACGACGTGCACACAGAGGTAAACAAAGTGTCTGTGGGGCGGGGGAGGGTCTCCTCTATCCACCGGAACAAAAACATTTTACAGCGATCGGCCATTTTGTTGCTATCGGCCGTTGAATAAGGCTCGTTTTCACCATAAAAAGAAGAAAGCCGAGCTGGATGTGTTTTTCTACAAAAAAATAACATAGGAGTGGAGACGGAGGTGACGTTTTTTGGGGTTAACGTCACAACCGTCCGTTCCTTCTCTCAGAGTCAAGGAATCATTTCTAAGTTGTGTTACAGCGCCCTCTTGTGGAATTTTCTGAAGAAAATCGTTTTTGAATTGACGGAGATGGCGTTTTTTTTTAAAGAATAAAAAAGTGACAACGCAACGGCACCTTGTGGTTTTCTGTTCCGATCGTTGGCGTGTAAACGTGGCCTTAACCCATTAAGACCTGGAACGCATCTGTGTCACTTTAGATTTCTTTGGCTATTCAAAAATAGCAGATCTACAAGCTCATAGCGCGGCACCGAGTGCCGCACTATGAGCTTGTAGATCTGCTATTTTTGAAAATGTGTGACTTTTTTAGGATTAGGATTTAGATTTTTGTTTAAGAATGGCCTCAGGTCTTATAAAATGCAGATTCTACCTGCATGAGTTCAGCTGAGGTGCTGGCCAGAGGCTCTGTGTCTTCTTCATCATCGTCATCGTCATCTTCATCTTCTTCTTCCTCCTCCTCCTCCTCACTCTTCCCTGCCATGAACGAGGAGCCACCGGCGCCCTCCTGTGGCCTCTGTAGAGGCTCCGCCCCCTCCGCCTCCCCCTCCTGGACCAGACTGGGACCGGGACAAACCAACTCTTCGCTGACGGAGGGGCGGGGGTGCAGGGCCGGACTGGGACCGGGACAAACCAACTCTTCGCTGGCAGAGGGGGGGTGCAGGTAGTCTAAAACGAAAGACACAAAACATTAACCTATTGACTTTTTGACTGCGAGATTTCTCGTCAAATTATGCCACGGTGCAAGACGACATTTGTGTTTTCAGTGATTTTCCATCAGATGGCGCTGTTATCTACCCTATGAATGATGCTTTCACTGCCTGATGACGACAGACCCGGAATTTACGTCATTTAAAATAATAAAAGCGTGTTTACTTCCCGTTTGTTTCCTGGGTGGAAATGGCTTTATCTCTGTTCCTCTTGCTTTACGGCAAAAACAAGCCTCATTCAACAGGCCACAGCTGGGCAATGCATTACCGCAAGCTGACAATTTATTTTCCTCTACTACGACACCCCCGTGTGTGTGATGAGGCGATCTCCCTGAGGACGGAGGTCACAGAGAATATTTGTCTGTCCGTGTGTCTGTCCGCGTGTCTGTCCATGTGTCTGTCCGTGTGTCTGTCCGTGTGTCTGTCCGTGTGTCTGTCCGCGTGTCTGTCTGTCCGCGTGTCTGTCCATGTGTCTGTCCGTGTGTCTGTCCATGTGTCTGTCCGTGTGTCTGTCCGCGTGTCTGTCCGTGTGTCTGTCCGTGTGTCAGTTAAGTCTCTGGCACCGCTGGACCGATCAGTGTGAAACTTTGCACACACACACTGCCAGTACCCCAAAGAAGAACCTCTGGCCCAGATTTTTCGGCCTTGTGGTGGCGCTATAACAGGCCGCTTCACGTTTTGGCCTGTAACTCTTGAACCGTAGGTTGCATAATAAATCCTTGGATCATAGCACTACTTCCCATATAGGCATTGCAGTGGCGGCCATTTTGTGGTCCGAATAATGAGCAGGCTTTCTATCTGTGGTAACACCACAAAATGGCCGCCACTGCTATGCCCTGTAGGCCCTGGCCATTTGGGCCAGAGTCGGTACACATTATCTCTGGCGTATCGTGTATCAGATTTGTCAGATTCTATTCCAATATGCTATGCATGCTTTCCAAAGTTTGTGGGCCCTGGTTAGGCAACCCAGCCTGGCGGAGACCTGTTTTCTAGTTTATTGTACTTTCAAAGCTCCTGGAAGTGTCTTTTACTGATTTCAGTGAACCATCCCTCCTCACCATTGGATGCCTTGTAGACACACTTTAGCATGTATGCCACTGATGGTCCAACTCAGAAAGTGTCATTTTGAAGGTTTATTAGTATTCTCAGAATATTTATAGCGTTAAAGACAGTTCTGGTTCACAGGTGTTGATGAAGTAATTTCAGAAATACGTTGGGTGATCTATTCATCATCATTGTCATCTGGAATGTTCTCCCTTGTAGTGTTTGCACAGTCTCTCCACCAAAGCATTTGCAGAGAAGATAGCAAGGGTTCAGAGCGTTAGCTCTTGACGAATACAAGAACGCTCGCCCCGGGTCTAATCGGGCGACCTCGGAACGGTCGCCACCAGGTTTCACCTAAACGTACCCTCAGTAAAACTATACCTAAACCTAACCTCAATAAACTACCTAAACCTAACCTTATTCCTAAACGTAACCTCAGTAAAACTATGCCTAAACCTAACTTTATTCCTAAACTTAACCTCAGTAAAACTATGTCTAAACCTAACCTTATTCCTAAACGTAACCTCAGTAAAACTATGTCTAAACCTAACCTTATTCCTAAACGTAACCTCAGTAAAACTATGTCTAAACCTAACCTTATTCCTAAACGTAACCTCAGTAAAACTATGTCTAAACCTAACCTTATTCCTAAACGTAACCTCAGTAAAACTATGTCTAAACCTAACCTTATTCCTAACCTTAACCTCAGTAAAACTATGTCTAAACCTAACCTTATTCCTAAACGTAACCTCAGTAAAACTATTTCTAAACCTAACCTTATTCCTAAACGTAACCTCAGTAAA
This sequence comes from Gymnoscopelus braueri, assembly GCF_963280865.1. Classification (NCBI taxonomy): domain Eukaryota; kingdom Metazoa; phylum Chordata; class Actinopteri; order Myctophiformes; family Myctophidae; genus Gymnoscopelus; species Gymnoscopelus braueri. The sequence continues at coordinate 213,533 of NW_027660884.1, forward strand.
ACTATGTCTAAACCTAACCTTATTCCTAAACGTAACCTCAGTAAAACTATGTCTAAACCTAACCTTATTCCTAACCTTAACCTCAGTAAAACTATGTCTAAACCTAACCTTATTCCTAACCTTAACCTCAGTAAAACTATGTCTAAACCTAACCTTATTCCTAAACCTAACCTCAGTAAAACTATGTCTAAACCTAACCTTATTCCTAAACGTAACCTCAGTAAAACTACGTCTAAACCTAACCTTATTCCTAAACGTAACCTCAGTAAAACTATGTCTAAACCTAACCTTATTCCTAACCTTAACCTCAGTAAAACTATGACTAACCATAAACATATTCCTAACCTTAACCTCAGTAAAACTATGACTAACCATAAACATATTCCTAACCTTAACCTCAGTAAAACTATGACTAACCATAAACATATTCCTAACCTTAACCTCAGTAAAACAAATACAAGAACCGATAGGGGAGAGTGGTCGAACAGAAAAAATAGGGGCGAGTCTTATTTTTTAAAATCTTATTCAATGAAGGTTTGGGATGTGGGGAGTGGCAGGCAACACCTGGACAGTCCTACCAGGTAGCTTCACCTTCAAGGGTTTTTAGCTTGGTTTATATTCTATACCAGGATGTCTGAAATTAAACACATGGAAGGAATTAACAAGGATGCTGCTACATATTTTGGCCATATTTGAACCCTTGTTTTTTTCTTTTTTTAACCCATTAAGACCAGGAAAGAATCAAGAGTCATTCTTAGATTTCTTTGGCTATTCAAAAATAGCAGATCTACAAGCTCGTAGATCTGCTCTTTTTGAAAAATCGTGAAATTTTTTGCAAATCTTTGAATCTACATATAATTTTTAACTCAAATCTTTGCTTCTGGGGATTCTACTAATGTCTTCAATTTTTTTGGAGAAAAAAACGTATGTTGCTACATATATATATATATATATATATATATATATATATATATATATATATATATATATATATAGCAGTGGTTCTCAACCTTTTTTATGTCAAGGACCCAAATCTCAAAATATGTTGTTCCAGGGACCCCCCCAGAAGCACAGATTTGAGTGAAATTTTTTAATATATATTCCAAGAATGGCACACATTTTCACGACATTATTTTCAAAAATAGCAGATCTACAAGCTCATAGCGCGGCACTCTGTGGCGCGCTATGAGCTTGTAGATCTACAATTTTTTCTAAAGTGACACAGATGCGTTCTGGGTCTTAAAGGGTTAATCAGAACAGAAACCAGTGAGCGGGCGGAACAGTTTTCTTATTGTGTTGGAATGATGACTGAGATACTGTAGGCATAGAGGTCAGTCTGGGGTGTCCCCAGGGGTTAAAGACCCCAACCCAAAGTCAGACAAATATTCTTCTGGCTGCTTTAGAAGTGTAATAAATCAACTCAGTGTATTTTAAAACCTATAAAACAACTCAAATATTATGAAAATCGGACATTAACTGGCTGGCGTACTGTTCTGGGAGGTCCCAAAAATAGGTAACCAGCAGATTTATCCCAACATAAATACAAATCCCCTAAACATAATTAAAGCTTGTTGCTTAGCAGAAATGGGAATTGAAAAATGTTATGTAAAGATATCTTAACTCTGCCAGTGATATTTCTTTTTTCTTACCTTTTGCAGCAGTCACAGAATATTTACCTATTATATATTTATTGATCCCCTGATGGTTGCTAATCACGGTAATAAATCAATACATCTAGTCATGAGTAAACTTACTGGTGTCCAGCTGGTCTTCAGGTTCCTGTTTAATAGAAAGAGTCTTGGCTGCTTCTGGACCAATCATCTTCACTGGTGCACCGGATCCTGTTTAATACAATAATAATGTATAATAATGTTTAATACAATAATAATGTATAATAATGTTTAATACAATAATAATATATAATAATGTTTAATACAATAATAATATATAATAATGTTTAATACAATAATAATATATAATAATGTTTAATACAATAATAATATATAATAATGTTTAATACAATAATAATATATAATAATGTTTAATACGATAATAATATAATACAATAATATATAATAATGTTTAATACAATAATAATATATAATAATGTTTAATACAATAATAATATATAATAATGTTTAATACAATAATAATATATAATAATGTTTAATACAATAATAATATATAATAATGTGTAATACAATAATAATATATAATAATGTGTAATACAATAATAATATATAATAATGTTTAATACAATAATAATATATAACTAGAAGGTACTGTTCCTGAAGAAACAGTGTGGGATCGCTAAGTTAGTAGAGTTAAAGGTTTGAAAGGTTTAAAGGTTTTAAAGGTTTTAAAGGTTTTAAAGGTTCTAAAGTTTTGAAAGGTTCTAAAGGTTTGAAAGGTTTAAGAGGTTTGAAAGGTTTGAAAGGTTTAAGAGGTTCTAAAGGTTTGAAAGGTTCTAAAGGTTCTAAAGCTTTGAATGGTTCTAAAGGTTTGAAAGGTTTGAAAGGTTTGAAAGGTTTGAAAGGTTTAAGAGGTTCTAAAGGTTTGAAAGGTTTAAGAGGTTCTAAAGGTTTGAAAGGTTCTAAAGGTTTGAAAGGTTTGAAAGGTTTGAAAGGTTTGAAAGGTTTGAAAGGTTTGAAAGGTTTGAGAGGTTCTAAAGGTTTAAGAGGTTCTAAAGGGTATTTACTTTAAATTATTTTTAGTCACTTTATTTACTTTAAAGTATTTTTTACAAATTTTTACAACTTTTAAGTATTTTTACTATTTTTTTCAACTTTTAAGTATTTTTACTATTTTTTTCAACTTTTAAGTATTTTTACTCATGTTGAGTACTTTTAAGTATTTTTACTCAGTATAAGTACTCTTAAGTATTTTTAATCAAGGTACTTACTTTAAAGTATTTTTAGTCACTTTATTTACTTTAAAGTAGCTTTTACTAATTTTTACAACTTTTAAGTATTTTTACTCTTTTTATCAACTTTTAAGTATTTTTAAAAAAAAATTCAACTTTTAAGTATTTTTACTCATTTTGAGTACTTTTAAGTATTTTTACTCATTATAAGTACTCTTAAGTATTTTTACTCAAGGTATTTACTTTAAAGTATTTTTAGTCACTTTATTTACTTTAAAGTAGCTTTTACTAATTTTTACAACTTTTAAGTATTTTTACTCAAGGTATTTACTTTAAAGTATTTTTAGTCACTTTATTTACTTTAAAGTAGCTTTTACTAATTTTTACAACTTTTAAGTATTTTTACTCTTTTTATCAACTTTTAAGTATTTTTACTATTTAAAAAGTGAAATATCTCTAAAAGTACAAATTATTTCAAAAAATTCTAATGGTAGCCAATATGTCCTAAGTAGGCTGAACGTTATAGAGTTGGAACGGAGTTTCTATCTAAAAGTATGAATTTCTCCATTGAAATGAATGGGAGTTTTTTAGAAGTAAAAAGTGAAATATCTCTAAAAGTACAAATTATTTCAAAAATTCAAATGGTAGCCGACATGTCCTGAGTAGGCCGAACGTTGAAGAGTTGGAACGGAGTTTGTAGCTAAAAGTATGAAGGACTAGTTAGCCGTCAAAAAACAGTGTTGAAGATAACAGTAGTGTGATCGCTTTAGCGATCCCACAACTAGAAGGTACTGTTCCTGAAGAAACAGTGTGGGATCGCTAAGAATGTTGCTGGTATTGAGTATTGATAGTGTTAGTAGTGTTGAAGGTTTGAAAGGTTCTAAAGGTTTGAAAGGTTCTAAAGGTTTGAAAGGTTCTAAAGGGTTGAAAGGTTCTAAAGGTTTGAAAGGTTTGAAGGGTTTGAAAGGTTCTAAAGGTTTGAAAGGTTCTAAAGGTTTGAAAGGTTCTAAAAGTTTGAAAGGTTTTAAAGGTTCTAAAGGTTCCAAAGGTTCTAAAGGTTTGAAAGGTTTGAAAGGTTTAAGAGGTTCTAAAGGTTTGAAAGGTTCTAAAGGTTTGAAAGGTTTAAGAGGTTCTAAAGGTTTAAGAGGTTCTAAAGGTTTGAAAGGTTCTAAAGGGTATTTACTTTAAATTATTTTTAGTCACTTTATTTACTTTAAAGTATTTTTTTCTAATTTTTACAACTTTTAAGTATTTTTACTCTTTTTATCAACTTTTAAGTATTTTTACTATTTTTTACAACTTTTAAGTATTTTTACTCATTTTGAGTACTTTTAAGTATTTTTACTCAATATAAGTACTCTTAAGTATTTTTACTCAATATAAGTACTCTTAAGTATTTTTACTCAAGGTATTTACTTTAAAGTAGCTTTTACTAATTTTTACAACTTTTAAGTATTTTTACTCTTTTTATCAACTTTTAAGTATTTTTACTATTTAAAAAGTGAAATATCTCTAAAAGTACAAATTATTTCAAAAAATTCTAATGGTAGCCAATATGTCCTAAGTAGGCTGAACGTTATAGAGTTGGAACGGAGTTTCTATCTAAAAGTATGAATTTCTCCATTGAAATGAATGGGAGTTTTTTAGAAGTAAAAAGTGAAATATCTCTAAAAGTACAAATTATTTCAAAAATTCAAATGGTAGCCGACATGTCCTGAGTAGGCCGAACGTTGAAGAGTTGGAACGGAGTTTGTAGCTAAAAGTATGAAGGACTAGTTAGCCGTCAAAAAACGGTGTTGACAATAACAGTAGTGTGATCGCTTTAGCGATCCCACAATAATGTTTAATACAATAATAATATATAATAATGTTTAATACAATAATAATATATAATAATGTTTAATACAATAATAATATATAATAATGTTTAATACAATAATAATATATAACTAGAAGGTACTGTTCCTGAAGAAACAGTGTGGGATCGCTAAGAATGTTGATGGTATTGAGTATTGATAGTGTTAGTAGAGTTAAAGGTTTGAAAGGTTTAAAGGTTTTAAAGGTTTTAAAGGTTTTAAAGGTTCTAAAGTTTTGAAAGGTTCTAAAGGTTTGAAAGGTTTAAGAGGTTTGAAAGGTTTGAAAGGTTTGAAAGGTTTAAGAGGTTCTAAAGGTTTGAAAGGTTCTAAAGGTTCTAAAGGTTCTAAAGGTTCTAAAGCTTTGAATGGTTCTAAAGGTTTGAAAGGTTTGAAAGGTTTGAAAGGTTTGAAAGGTTTGAAAGGTTTAAGAGGTTCTAAAGGTTTGAAAGGTTTAAGAGGTTCTAAAGGTTTGAAAGGTTTGAAAGGTTTGAAAGGTTTGAAAGGTTTAAGAGGTTCTAAAGGTTTAAGAGGTTCTAAAGGTTTGAAAGGTTCTAAAGGGTATTTACTTTAAATTATTTTTAGTCACTTTATTTACTTTAAAGTATTTTTTACTAATTTTTACAACTTTTAAGTATTTTTACTCTTTTTATCAACTTTTAAGTATTTTTACTATTTAAAAAGTGAAATATCTCTAAAAGTACAAATTATTTCAAAAAATTCTAATGGTAGCCAATATGTCCTAAGTAGGCTGAACGTTATAGAGTTGGAACGGAGTTTCTATCTAAAAGTATGAATTTCTCCATTGAAATGAATGGGAGTTTTTTAGAAGTAAAAAGTGAAATATCTCTAAAAGTACAAATTATTTCAAAAATTCAAATGGTAGCCGACATGTCCTGAGTAGGCCGAACGTTGAAGAGTTGGAACGGAGTTTGTAGCTAAAAGTATGAAGGACTAGTTAGGGGCCAAAAAACGGTGTTGACAATAACAGTAGTGTGATCGCTTTAGCGATCCCACAATAATGTTTTATACAATAATAATATATAATAATGTTTAATACAATAATAATATAATACAATAATATATAATAATGTTTAATACAATAATAATATATAATAATGTTTAATACAATAATAATATATAATAATGTTTAATACAATAATTCTATATAATAATGTTTAATACAATAATAATATATAACTAGAAAGTACTGTTCCTGAAGAAACAGTGTGGGATCGCTAAGAATGTTGATGGTATTGGGTATTGATATTGTTAGTAGTGTTAAAGGTTTGAAAGGTTTAAAGTTCTAAAAGTTTGAAAGGTTCTAAAGGTTTGAAAGGTTTGAAAGGTTTGAAAGGTTTGAAAGGTTTGAAAGGTTCTAAAGGTTTAAGAGGTTCCAAAGGTTTGAAAGGTTCTAAAGGTTTGAAAGGTTTGAAAGGTTCGAAAGGTTTGAAAGGTTTGAAAGGTCTGAAAGGTTTGAAAGGTTTGAAAGGTTTGAAAGGTCTGAAAGGTTTGAAAGGTTTGAAAGGTTCTAAAGGTTTGAAAGGTTCTAAAGGTTTGAAAGGTTTGAAAGGTTTGAAAGGTTTGAAAGGTTCTAAAGGTTTAAGAGGTTCCAAAGGTTTGAAAGGTTCTAAAGGTTTGAAAGGTTTGAAAGGTTCGAAAGGTTCGAAAGGTTTGAAAGGTTTGAAAGGTTTGAAAGGTTTGAAAGGTCTGAAAGGTTTGAAAGGTTTGAAAGGTTTGAAAGGTCTGAAAGGTTTGAAAGGTTCTAAAGGTTTGAAAGGTTTGAAAGGTTTGAAAGGTTCTAAAGGTTTGAAAGGTTCTAAAGGTTTGAAAGGTTTGAAAGGTTTGAAAGGTTCTAAAGGTTTAAGAGGTTCTAAAGGTTTAAGAGGTTCCAAAGGTTTGAAAGGTTCTAAAGGTTTGAAAGGTTTGAAAGGTTTGAAAGGTTCGAAAGGTTTGAAAGGTTTGAAAGGTTTGAAAGGTTTGAAAGGTCTGAAAGGTTTGAAAGGTTTGAAAGGTTTGAAAGGTCTGAAAGGTTTGAAAGGTTCTAAAGGTTTGAAAGGTTTGAAAGGTTCGAAAGGTTCGAAAGGTTTGAAAGGTTTGAAAGGTTTGAAAGGTTTGAAAGGTTCTAAAGGTTTAAGAGGTTCCAAAGGTTTGAAAGGTTCTAAAGGTTTGAAAGGTTTGAAAGGTTCGAAAGGTTTGAAAGGTTTGAAAGGTTTGAAAGGTTTGAAAGGTCTGAAAGGTTTGAAAGGTTTGAAAGGTCTGAAAGGTTTGAAAGGTTCTAAAGGTTTGAAAGGTTTGAAAGGTTCGAAAGGTTCGAAAGGTTCGAAAGGTTCGAAAGGTTTGAAAGGTTCTAAAGGTTTTAAAGGTCTACGGTTCTAAAGGTTTGTCGGTGTTGAATAGTGTAAAATGTAGTTTTCTAGGGTAAAACTGTGGTTGCTAGGTTCTGATAGCCGGTTGCTAGGTTCTAATAGGTGGTTGCTAGGGTCTAATTGGTGGTTGCTAGGGTAAAACAGGTGGTTGCTAGGTTAGAAAGGTGGTTGCTAGGGTCTAATCGGTGGTTGCTAGGGTATGATAGGTGGTTGCTATGGTCTAATATGGTGTTGCTAGGGTCTAATAAGCAGTTGCTAGGCTCCACTGTAGCTAAATAGGATTGCCCCATTGAAATGAATGGGATTTTTTTAGCAGTAAAAAGTGAAATATCTCTAAAAGTACAAATTATTTCAAAAATTCAAATGGTAGCCAATATGTCCTAAGTAGGCTGAACGTTATAGAGTTGGAACGGAGTTTCTAGCTAAAAGTATGAATTTCCCCATTGAAATGAATGGGATTTTTTTAGCAGTAAAAAGTGAAATATCTCTAAAAGTACAAATTATTTCAAAAATTCAAATGGTAGCCGACATGTCCTGAGTAGGCCGAACGTTGAAGAGTTGGAACGGAGTTTGTAGCTAAAAGTATGAAGGACTAGTTAGGGGCCAAAAAACTGTCCCAAAAACGGTGAAGATAACAGTAGTGTGATCGCTTTAGCGATCCCACAATAATTGTTAATACAATAATAATATATAATAATGTTTAATACAATAATAATATATAATAATGTTTAATACAATAATAATATATAATAATGTTTTATACAATAATAATATATAACTAGAAGGTACTGTTCCTGAAGAAACAGTGTGGGATCGCTAAGAATGTTGCTGGTATTGAGTATTGATAGTGTTAGTAGTGTTATAGGTTTGAAAGGTTTGAAAGGTTTGAACGGTTTGAAGGGTTTGAAAGGTTCGAAAGGTTTGAAAGGTTTGAAAGGTTTGAATGGTTTGAAAGGTTCTAAAGGTTTGAAAGGTTCTAAAGGTTCTAAAGGTTCTAAAGGTTCTAAAGGTTCTAAAGGTTTGAAAGGTTCTAAAGTTTCTAAAGGTTTGAATGGTTTGAAAGGTTTGAAAGGTTCTAAAGGTTTGAAAGGTTCTAAAGGTTCTAAAGGTTTGAAAGGTTCTAAAGGTTCTAAAGGTTTGAAAGGTTCTAAAGGTTCTAAAGGTTCTAAAGGTTCTAAAGGTTTGAAGGATTGAAAGGTTTGAAAGGTTTGAAAGGTGTTAAAGTATTTGTATTGTTATTTTGAGTACTTTTAAGTATTTTTACTCAATATAAGTACTCTTAAGTATTTTTACTCAATGTATTTACTTTAAATTATTTTTAGTCACTTTATTTACTTTAAAGTATTTTTTACTAATTTTTACAACTTTTAAGTATTTTTACTCTTTTTATCAACTTTTAAGTATTTTTACTATTTTTTTCAACTTTTAAGTATTTTTACTATTTTTTTCAACTTTTAAGTATTTTTACTCATTTTGAGTACTTTTAAGTATTTTTACTCAATATAAGTACTCTTAAGTATTTTTACTCAAGGTATTTACTTTAAAGTATTTTTTGTCACTTTATTTACTTTAAAGTAGCTTTTACTAATTTTTACAACTTTTAAGTATTTTTACTCTTTTTATCAACTTTTAAGTATTTTTACTATTTAAAAAGTGAAATATCTCTAAAAGTACAAATTATTTCAAAAATTCTAATGGTAGCCAATATGTCCTAAGTAGGCTGAACGTTATAGAGTTGGAACGGAGTTTCTAGCTAAAAGTATGAATTTCTCCATTGAAATGAATGGGAGTTTTTTAGAAGTAAAAAGTGAAATATCTCTAAAAGTACAAATGATTTCAAAAATTCAAATGGTAGCCGATATGTCCTGAGTAGGCCGAACGTTGAAGAGTTGGAACGGAGTTTGTAGCTAAAAGTATGAAGGACTAGTTAGCCGTCAAAAAACGGGCGGAATATAGTATATAAATAGTGGCAATAACATTAGTGTGATCGCTTTAGCGATCCCACAATAATGTTTAATACAATAATAATATATAATAATTGTTAATACAATAATAATATATAACTAGAAGGTACTGTTCCTGAAGAAACAGTGTGGGATCGCTAAGAATGTTGATGGTATTGAGTATTGATAGTGTTAGTAGAGTTAAAGGTTTGAAAGGTTTAAAGGTTTTAAAGGTTCTAAAGTTTTGAAAGGTTCTAAAGGTTTGAAAGGTTTAAGAGGTTTGAAAGGTTTAAGAGGTTCTAAAGGTTTGAAAGGTTCTAAAGGTTCTAAAGCTTTGAATGGTTCTAAAGGTTTGAAAGGTTTGAAAGGTTTGAAAGGTTTGAAAGGTTTGAAAGGTTTAAGAGGTTCTAAAGGTTTGAAAGGTTTAAGAGGTTCTAAAGGTTTGAAAGGTTCTAAAGGTTTGAAAGGTTTGAAAGGTTTAAGAGGTTCTAAAGGTTTAAGAGGTTCTAAAGGTTTGAAAGGTTCTAAAGGGTATTTACTTTAAATTATTTTTAGTCACTTTATTTACTTTAAAGTATTTTTTACTAATTTGTACAACTTTTAAGTATTTTTACTATTTTTTTCAACTTTTAAGTATTTTTACTCATGTTGAGTACTTTTAAGTATTTTTACTTAGTATAAGTACTCTTAAGTATTTTTAATCAAGGTACTTACTTTAAAGTATTTTTAGTCACTTTATTTACTTTAAAGTAGCTTTTACTAATTTTTACAACTTTTAAGTATTTTTACTCTTTTTTTCAACTTTTAAGTATTTTTACTCATTTTGAGTACTTTTAAGTATTTTTACTCAATATAAGTACTCTTAAGTATTTTTACTCAAGGTATTTACTTTAAAGTATTTTTAGTCACTTTATTTACTTTAAAGTAGCTTTTACTAATTTTTACAACTTTTAAGTATTTTTACTCTTTTTATCAACTTTTAAGTATTTTTACTATTTAAAAAGTGAAATATCTCTAAAAGTACAAATTATTTCCAAAAATTCTAATGGTAGCCAATATGTCCTAAGTAGGCTGAACGTTATAGAGTTGGAACGGAGTTTCTATCTAAAAGTATGAATTTCTCCATTGAAATGAATGGGAGTTTTTTAGAAGTAAAAAGTGAAATATCTCTAAAAGTACAAATTATTTCAAAAATTCAAATGGTAGCCGACATGTCCTGAGTAGGCCGAACGTTGAAGAGTTGGAACGGAGTTTGTAGCTAAAAGTATGAAGGACTAGTTAGGGGCCAAAAAACGGTGTTGACAATAACAGTAGTGTGATCGCTTTAGCGATCCCACAATAATGTTTAATACAATAATAATATATAATAATGTTTAATACAATAATAATATATAATAATGTTTTATACAATAATAATATATAATAATGTTTTATACAATAATATATAATAATGTTTAATACAATAATAATATATAATAATGTTTAATACAATAATTCTATATAATAATGTTTAATACAATAATAATATATAATAATTGTTAATACAATAATAATATATAATAATTTGTAATACAATAATAATATATAATAATGTTTAATACAATAATAATAATATATAATAATGTTTAATACAATAATAATATATAATAATGTTTAATACAATAATAATATATAATAATGTTTAATACAATAATTCTATATAATAATGTTTAATACAATAATAATATATAATAATTGTTAATACAATAATAATATATAATAATTTTTAATACAATAATAATAATATATAATAATGTTTAATACAATAATAATATATAATAATGTTTAATACAATAATAATATATAATAATGTTTAATACAATAATTCTATATAATAATGTTTAATACAATAATAATATATAATAATTGTTAATACAATAATAATATATAATAATTTTTAATACAATAATAATAATATATAATAATGTTTAATACAATAATAATATATAATAATGTTTAATACAATAATAATAATATATAATAATGTTTAATATGATAATAATATATAATAATGTTTAATACAATAATAATATATAATAATGTTTAATACAATAATAATAATATGTAATAATGTTTAATACAATAATAATAATATATAGTGGGAACGTGCGTTTCACAGAAATTGCACGCTGTGTTTGTGATTTGAGGCATTTTGTTCAAAACAGAGCACTCCTGCAAACTTGAAAGCCAATCTAAGCCAATCAGGATGGAATATGAAAATCTGAAAGACCCGTTTTGTTTAATGACTATAGAGATACTGTGTACCGATTTGCAGGATTTTTGGACAAAATCTGTAGGAGTACTGCCAAGAGGCAGAGGTTCTGCTCTGACATCCATGGAGTGTATGTGCATAGTTTCGCTGCCATCAAGCCAACGGTGCCAGAGATTTGCAAAACATCTCGTCTCGGCCATACCTTTTGGCCTGGTGGAGACAATAACACTCTCATGTTATGTTATTTTATGTTGACGTGACACTGACTGCTGCAGCTTTGATCAAAGCTACCAGCTACACGCTGAAACTATTTAAAGCCAACCCCACAGCCTGCTGGGAAATGTAGTTCAGCTAGCAGCTTTAGCAATGAGTAGCTTATCTCATAAGTAGCTTCGGTACTTATAAGTTAGTAGCATTAGTGTGTCCACATTAAAAGTCACGTCCAGCAGTTTACTTTGTGTCTCCAACAGAGTTTCTAGTGTGTCAGTTAGAGCAAGGGTTCCCCCAGGCCGTGACCCCCCAAAATAATGATATTTGAACTGGGGACCCCCCCCAAAATAATCATATTTGAACTGGGGACCCCCCAAAATAATTATATTTGAACTGGGGACCCCCCAACATAATTATATTTGAACTGGGGAAACCCCCCCCCCCCAAATAATCATATTTGAACAGGGGACCCCCCAAAATAATCATATTTGAACTGGGGACCCCCCAAAATAATTATATTTGAACTGGGGACCCCCCCCAAAATAAACATATTTGAACTGGGGACCCCCCCAAAATAATTATATTTGAACTGGGGACCCCCCAAAATAATTATATTTGAACTGGGGACCCCCCAAAATAATATTTTAACTGGGGACCCCCCACAATATTTTAACTGGGGACCCTCCACAATAATATTTTAACTGGGGACCCTCCACAATATTTTAACTGGGGACCCTCCACAATAATATTTTAACTGGGGACCCTCCACAATAATATTTTAACTGGGGACCCTCCACAATAATATTTTAACTGGGGACCCTCCACAATAATCACATTTGAACTGGGGACCTCCCAAAATAATCATATTTAAACTGGGGACCCGCCAAATAAATCATATTTAAACTGGGGACCCCCCCAAAATAATCATATTTAAACTGGGGACCCGCCACCCTGACAAGCAATTGGAATTGTAGGCATTACATTTAGTTTGACTCGGTTCCACTATTGTGAAAATGTAGATAAGCTATTTTCACAATTTGTGCCTCTTTCTTAGGTAATATTTGATCATTTTTATAGTACAGTTTGTTGGTTAATTTTGACCTAGTAATGGTCTTATTGTTGTCTCCGCCAGGCTGAAGGCATGCCCGACACTATGTTTTGCACCCCGTCTGTCCGTCCGTCCGTCCGTGTGTGAACAGCTAATGGCCCCATCGCGTCAAAACTGTGCACACAAATACTCCCTGGATGCCAGAGCAGAACCTCTGACCCATTTTTTTTAACATGGGCCTGTTATAGCGCCCCCAGGAGGCCGATTTTTGCAAAACATTTTCACTCCTACAGATTTTATCCAAAAATCACACGAATCGGTACACATTATCTCACTCACCACCCTTAGTTATGGAGACCCTTGGTTGGTGTCAGAAGTGGGATACAAAAGTTAGGTAAGTCACTTGATGATTATTTATTTTGAACTAAAGTATAGTCACGCAATGTAGATAATTATGTAGGGAATTCCACAGTTTGTAACAGACAGTGTGTAGTTGTGTGTCATGGTGTACATGTAACAGACATACCTGCAGTGTGTAGTTGTGTGTCATGTGTATGTAACAGACATACCTGCAGTGTGTAGTTGTGTGTCATGTGTACATGTAACAGACATACCTGCAGTGTGTAGTTGTGTGTCATGTGTACATGTAACAGACATACCTGCAGTGTGTAGTTGTGTGTCATGTGTACATGTAACAGACATAGCTGCAGTGTGTAGTTGTGTGTCATGTGTACATGTAGCAGACATAGCTGCAGTGTGTAGTTGTGTGTCATGTGTACATGTAACAGACATACCTGCAGTGTGTAGTTGTGTGTCATGTGTACATGTAACAGACATAGCTGCAGTGTGTAGTTGTGTGTCATGTGTACATGTAACAGACATACCTGCAGTGTGTAGTTGTGTGTCATGTGTACATGTAACAGACATACCTGCAGTGTGTAGTTGTGTGTCATGTGTACATGTAACAGACATACCTGCAGTGTGTAGTTGTGTGTCATGTGTACATGTAACAGACATACCTGCAGTGTGTAGTTGTGTGTCATGTGTACATGTAACAGACATACCTGCAGTGTGTAGTTGTGTGTCATGTGTACATGTAACAGACATACCTGCAGTGTGTAGTTGTGTGTCCACATTAAAGGCCATGTCCAGTAGTTTGCTCTGGTGATCCAGTAGAGTTTCTAGTGTCTCTATCTCTCTCTGGAAGAGGTTGCACATCCACTCTGCAGCCGCACTGAGGCGCTCCAACACAAACACTCTGACAAGCTTCACACAACAAGCGTCACTTTGTTTTTCCAAAACACACAATATGTCCTCTCCCACCACTGACGTCATGTGTTCATTTATGGACAGCCGTACAGACTCCATTTGACACATTTGACCTCCTTTAGGACACATCTGGACCACAGATACACACCACACAGCTACACAACCACACACAACAACTACACAACTACACGACACGAGCAACAACAGCAGCGACGTCAAACTGTTTTACTTCCGGATCAACCGGATCTACTTCCGCACAAAGGATCAAGGCACCGCTGTGTTTTTCGCCCCCTGGTGGAAGAGGAGTGAATATTTATTATGTAGTCTTTTATACAGAGAGAATTATACATAAACAATATAAACATAAATACATATAGAATACAGAGAGACTTATAAATAAATAAATATAAACATATACATACATATAGAATACAGAGACGTATACATAAATAAAGATAAATACATATAGAATACAGAGAGACTTATAAATAAACAATATAAACAAGAATGTGTCTCAGTTCATCTTTCATATCTTGTCATGTATAGCATGTTATGTAGACAGAAACAGGTTCATTTGTAGATCTGGTATCCTATAGTTTGTATGTGTTTCAATGTAAAGATTATTATTTTATTTTATATTATATTGTTTAGACTGATGATAGGTTATTGGTTTACTTATAATCCTATAGATTACTATGTCTGTCTATGCATTTGATGTTTGCATAATTATTGTATATTATTGGGAGCCTCAGTAAACTAGGATCACAGGTAGTCTTATCCTTAGATCAACACTACGTAAATGTATTTTATTGATCTTTTTTTTTTTAAATGAGATGAGAGGATTAGCTCCACCCCCCCAGATTTCCCTGAAATGTCACCAGTAAAGCCCGTATTTCTCCAAATATGTACAAATGCTGAATATAAGGTGCTTACCCGCTTGCCCCAAATGTTAAATAGGTTTATGAAGTATTTATGGAATGTATTAGTCCATATTTTACAATTAAGAAGTGTTTTAGTCCCGTCTGTGGCCGATTCTGACGGATCGTTCCCGATGAGCTATATTGATGGGGCGCATCCGGTGAAAGCCGGAATTACAGTCAATGTAAACAGAAAGTAAACGAGGAGGGGAAATGGTGTTCGGCCACAGACGGGATTAAAACACTTATTTATTGGATAATATGGACTAATACATTACACAAATACACCGGACACTGAGTTAACATTTGGGGCAAGCGGGTAATCACCTTATATTTAGCATTTGCACATTTTTGGAGAAATAAAGGAGCTGACAGTTCAGGGCAATCTAGGGGGGCGGGGGGCGGGGGGCGGTAGCTAAGACTTTCCTAGAGATAACAAATGTCAAAATCGATCAAATACAATGATCTAAGGCTAATGTAGCCTAAACCAATGGTTCTCACAACCTTTTCAGGCCGGGACCCCCCAAAGTAATCATATTTGAACTGGGGACCCCCCAAAATAATCATATTTGAACTGGGGACCCCCCCAAAATAATCATCTTTGAACTGTGGACCCCCAAAATAATCATATTTGAACTGGGGACCCCCAAAAATAATCATATTTATATAGCATTCGGAGATAGTGGAATATGAGTTACTTAACAGCTGCACCAAGCCCTCATTACACATGTTCAGTGATTAAACACTGATTATTGTGTTTATTTGTAACTTTCATAAAGTCAGACATTGGTACATGTTGTTGTCAGATTGACTCTGGTTTGATTCCACGGTCTGTGTCGCCCTCCAGTGGACAAAGTGAACATAGCACAAGGACAGACTATAGCCAGATTCCATTCCCCAAAGTTCGGTCACTCGCTCACTCTCCTCGCTTCCTCCACTCGCGCCTAAGCCGCGAGTGGAGGAGTGGTCGAGTGGTCGAGTGGTTGCCGTCAAAGGATCGGACTGCACTGGGTCCGTCATTTCAAAGCGACGGAAAATTCCGTGATCACTTATGACGTCTTAAACAGCTGGACCAGAGCCGTGGATGAAAATATACATGCATAGAATAATATGCAGGTATAGAATAATACAGAATATAAGAATAGACAATTCATCAATGTGAATGGCCACATTGTTATCTTTACAGTTAACATTTTGTGCAAAGCCATTTATTCCTGAAATAGTGAACGAAGCGCCAGGATGAGCAAACTTACATTTATGAATTAAATCCTGACCCGTCCCTCTTTTTGCTCTTACAGTCCCCAGACCCCCCACCCCCCGCAGCAGTCCCGCACGGCACTGCTGCTTATAACAGCCACTGTATATTACAGAGTATGTCTGACTCTGAATTACATCATTCATGCAGGGTGGCCATACGTCCTCTTTTACCCGGACATATCCTCTTTTGGGGGGCTGTCTGGGGGGGTTTTATAAAATCCTTCAAATGTCCGGGGTTTTGAGAGTTTGGGTGATATCCCTCCCACTTCTGGGACGAAGAAAAAAGAAAAAAACTCAGACGATTTTGTGATTTTGCTTGATATTGTTTGATAGCGAAATAAATCATGACTGATAGACATGAAAGAAGACCCTTCACAGCTAATAGAGAATTTTACATTTTAAGAATCGGTTCATAATTGAATGAATACGGCTATAATTAAAGCGTAAAGTGTCCTCTTCTATATTCAGTCTATATATAAATACAATACATTATTTTAAATATAATCTTTGTCACAGTAATTTATAGTAGTCCATGCACTGCATTGAGGCATGACGCAAGGAGAGAAATGAACTATCAGCTTTAGACAGAATAAGTGTGCACAATATACAATGTATATAATTGTATTATGCTTTATATCATACAACGCAATAAAGCCAGTTGTGTGTGTGTGTGTGTGTGTGTGTGTGTGTGTGTGTGTGTGTGTGTGTGTGTGTGTGTGTGTGTGTGTGTGTGTGAGATGCGCAACGAGTGATCGGCGGGGGCGAAGGGGGGGGGCAGCCGGTGTTTTCGGGGCATGGTTTCGGGTTTCAAGCATTGTTTGTGTGGCCACATGTGGAGGAGGACCATGTATACGTCACGGGAGAAGGGAAAAAACAAAAAAAACGTGTACACGTGATGCGGAAGTCTGCCGCGGAGGAGCTGTGGAGAGTGGTCGAGCCTACACTTGATGTACACTCGCTAAATGCGGAAGTAGAGAGCCTCCTCGGCTCCTCCACTCGACTCCACTCGCCTCCTCCAAGAAGCAACTGAGTAATTGGAATTGAGCACATCCGGTTTGGAGTCGGAGTGACCGAGTGGCCGAGATTTTCGGGTTTGGAATCTGGCTTATGTCATGTCATGAACACTGTTGTATGTGTGGACAGTAGGTATTAAAGATCAGATTTAATAACAGGACAGTAGGTCTTAAAGATCAGATTTAATAACAGAGTGGACAGTAGGTCTTCAATATCAGATTTAATAACAGTGTGGACAGTAGATCTTAAAGATCATATTTAACAACAGTGTGGACAGTAGGTCTTAAAGATCAGATTTAATAACAGTGTGGACAGTAGGTCTTAAAGATCAGTGTTATGTGCTTGCACATGTAAACACTTCAGGTTAGCTCTTACTATGATTGGGTCACTAATGTGTCTTTGTTTTCTCTAGTGTCTGCCAGGGCAGGCATTTCAGAGAGGACACGAAGGCTATGGCTGCGGTTGCACCTCAGTTTGGCATTGTGCCCCTCAAAAAATGGTAACAAGATTAGAGGGTATCTAACAAACACAATTATGATTTGCTTTGATCTTTCACTTCATTGCATTATCAAAAAAATATCGTATTATTTATAAGTATACATCATGGTTTTACCGTCCTATAATGTCTGTGCGAACCCGGGGGTCTGGTAGGGGCGGGGGGTTTAAGAAGCGACCTGGGCTCTTTAGCAGCCACAGGATCAGAGGAAATAACTGTCACAACTGCCAACAGGCAGACTATACAGTACAGGACTATACTGACGGACAATCTATGAACTGAAAAGACACTTTCGTATGTCACCGTGGGAAACTGTATGAACTGCTTGCCCACACAAATGTGATATAATGTCTGTCACCTCTGAAAGCTTGTTTTAAAAAAGATAAAATAAAATAAAAGTTTTATCACAAAAAAAAATAAAATAAATGGTATGCCCTGAGACCACAGTGGCCTTAATGCCCCAGCTGACTGTACCGCTTTATCCTCTTTCTTGTCAATATGTAGACACCAGTGTCTCTTTCTTGTCATGTAGACACCAGTGTCTCTTTCTTGTCATGTAGACACCAGTGTCTCTTTCTTGTCATGTAGACACCAGTGTCTCTTTCTGGTCATGTAGACACCAGTGTCTTTTGTTGAGATTCAGAATTCTTAACTCCTATGAGTCCCCATCTTTAAACCAATCTAGTGACTGTGATTGGTGCAGGGCTGAGCATGGATCAGATTGTAAATACAATAATTTACATTTATTTCACTGCAGATAGTCTACATATTAAATGTAATCTTGCTTAACCTATCCTTTATTTGATGGCCTTCCTGCCCTGGCATTTGGCCTTTGTGCCCTCAAAGAATGGACAACACCAAAAACCAAGTGGCCCCTAAAATGATGAAATCCCAGGCCTGGTGTCTACACTGCCTTGTTGCTGTGGTCTGCGGCTGTCACTCACTCACCTGTGATTGAGCTGGCCGCTCCTCCCTCCCAGCTGCCCCTCATGAGTGATTAGGGCCCCTAGGCCATACATGGGCAACTGGCGGCCCGGGGTCCACATGCGGCCCCCACCTTCACTTAATGCGGCCCTCAGGTTAACATCAGAATAGTGATATATTATTGATTTCAGCTGTTATGATTCTAAACATACAAACATGACCCGCTTTAATTACTTCAGTCTATATTAGTAGCTTAATGACTAGTATTAACATTCTATTGTCTTTTTTATGTCCAATGTATTTGTCTTTAAGTTCATAAAGTTAACATAAGTATAACTACATGCATTTGAAATTAAATACAAATGTTACTTTTCAGGATTCCAATTCAAAAATAGCAAAAGAAAATACAGGATTCCAATAAAAAAAATAGCCGATCTACAAGCTTGTAGATCGGCTATTTTCAAATTTTTTTAATGCAGACAGACGACTCTCTCTCTCTCTCTTTCTTTCTCAACGTCTCTATGTCTCTCTTCCTCTTTTGTGCATGCCACTACTTGCAACATGCCAGAGTTACACATGCCTGTAGCACTCTCTCTCTCTCTCTCTCTCTCTCTCTCTCTCTCTGTCTATGTCTCTATGTCTCTCTGTCGCTCTCTCTATCTCTCTCTCTCTCTCTCTATCTATGTCTCTCTGTCGCTCTCTCTCTCTCTCTCTCTCTCTCTCTCTCTCTCTCTCTCTCTCTCTCTCTCTCTCTCTCTCTGTCTATGTCTCTCTCTCTCTCTCTCTCTCTCTCTCTGTCTATGTCTCTCTCTCTCTCTCTCTCTCTCTCTCTCTCTCTCTCTCTCTCTCTCTCTCTCTCTCTCTCTCTCGCCCACTCAGCTCATTTCAAACAAGGAAATGATTTTATCAGGAAGAGACGCGCCTTGTTTTTAAACTTTATATCCAGTATAAGTTTATTGTTTCTACATGTTAAAACATGACTTTAATCTCTGTTTTTAAACTTTATATCCAGTATAAGTTTAGTGTTTCTACATGTAAAACATGACTTTAATATCTGTGTTTAAACGTATAGAAACACTTTATTACTAAGTATGAACTTCAACTTGAACAAGCAACTGTAAACACACAGCAACCTGCAGGTAAGAATATAATGTTTATAACAAAACTATCTTATGAACAGCGGTGGAAAAGGTACTCAAATTCTTTACTTAAGTAAAAGTATCAATACTGCAATATAGAACAACTCTGTTACAAGTGAAAGTCCAGAATTCAGACTTTATTGGCATCAAAATGTACTTAAAGTACCAAAAGTTAAAGTACTAAAATGTTTGAAAATAGCAGATCTACAAGCTCACAACGCGTCACGATGCGACGCGTTGTGAGCTTGTAGATCTGCTATTTTCAAATAGCCTAGGTATAACATAGGGCTAAAGTGGTTAATGTATGTTTCATAATATCATAATTTATACTAGTAACTAAAGTTTTCAAATAATTGTAATGGAGTAAAAGTACAATATTTGCCTCTGAGATGTAGTGGAGTAGAAAATAATACTCAAGTAAAGTACAAATACCTCAAAATTGTACTTAAGTATAAATGTACCTAGTTACTTTCCACCACTGCTTATGAAGAGAATAGGAGGAATATAATGTTTATAATAAAACTGTATCTTATGCCAGTATGACATCATTCACTCTTTAATCACTTGATACCTAGAGTATGTGTGTTATTATGTAGTGATGTCCTAGTGTTTCCTGTTACCTGTCTTGTCTCACCTCCCTGTTATTAATTGTGTTTATAGTAGTTTTATTTAAACAGCTCACATCTTGCTGCTGTGTTTGCACATTGTTGTACTTCATCCAGCAGATATGGAGTCTTTGTTTTCTTAGTCATGTTACTCTTTGGGTGATTGTGTCTGTGGGAAGTATGAGTATGTGTCTGTGATGTCTTGGTACAGTAGACAGGTGGTCAGTATGTGATGTCTTGGTACAGTAGACAGGTGGTCAGTATGTGATGTCTTGGTACAGTAGACAGGTGGTCAGTATGTGATGTCTTGGTACAGTAGACAGGTGGTCAGTATGTGATGTCTTGGTACAGAGGACAGGTGGTCAGTATGTGTCTGTGATGTCTTGGTACAGAGGACAGGTGGTCAGTATGTGATGTCTTGGTACAGTGGACAGGTGGTCAGTATGTGATGTCTTGGTACAGTAGACAGGTGGTCAGTATGTGATGTCTTGGTACAGTAGACAGGTGGTCAGTATGTGATGTCTTGGTACAGTAGACAGGTGGTCAGTATGTGATGTCTTGGTACAGTGGACAGGTGGTCAGTATGTGATGTCTTGGTACAGTAGACAGGTGGTCAGTATGTGATGTCTTGGTACAGTAGACAGGTGGTCAGTATGTGATGTCTTGGTACAGTGGACAGGTGGTCAGTATGTGATGTCTTGGTACAGTAGACAGGTGGTCAGTATGTGATGTCTTGGTACAGTAGACAGGTGGTCAGTATGTGTCTGTGATGTAGGTCCTATAGATCAGATCTAATCACAGTGGACAGTAGGTCCTATAGATCAGATTTAATCACAGTGGACAGTAGGTCCTATAGATCAGATTTAATCACAGTGGACAGTAGGTCCTATAGATCAGATTTAATCACAGTGGACAGTAGGTCCTATAGATCAGATTTAATCACAGTGGACAGTAGGTCCTATAGATCAGATCTAATCACAGTGGACAGTAGGTCCTATAGATCAGATTTAATCACAGTGGACAGTAGGTCCTATAGATCAGATTTAGTTGTAGAGTTGCCAAACGTCTCTTGAAATAAAGAATCATCTTTTATTTGGAATCACGTGCTCTCTCCCTTTTATCTTATGACTAAACCTTTTAGGTGTTTCTTTTTACTACTTTGAAAAACATTTTAAAATATTTCAAATAGCCGATCTACAAGCTCACAACATGTCGATGTAGATCGGCCATTTTCACTATTTTAAAATACAGGCATACGGACGGCAGGCAGACTATATGGCAGACTATATAACATTTTACTGACCTTTATACTTAATGCATATTAATGAGGATAATATAATATTGTTTTCCTGAAACTGACATTATCATAATATGATAATAATGTATGCATTTAACCTCTGAGTCATTCAAAAGTACAAAGTACTGGAGTCAGGTGGTCAGGTTTCTCATAACTCATATTATGAATAGAATGTAATGAAATAGAGAATAGAACAGAACAGAACTAGCCTCGCGTGGCCTGGTGGCCAGACAATAAACACTGAAGTGCAATGAAATTTAGCAATGGCAAATTCGTCTGGAACCAGGCTAGAACAGAACGGAATAGAATTGAATTGAATAAAAAGGAGGAATTCAAAGGAATATTAAAATATGGAGTAGGCTATTGGTTGACCACCGACACACACAGCTGTATTGTATGATTTAATGTGTCCGTTTAAAAAAATAAAACAACTCCACCTGTTAACCCCAGCGTCCCCGTGATTATGAATGATTGAGAGAGACATAAATCTTGCTTACATTCACCTCTTGTGAGAGTATAAAGTACTATACCGTTAGAAAATAAACACATGAAAACGTTGGCTTATCAGGCAATACCAGAACTTTTGTTGCCAATGAGGGCATGTGAAAACGGCCATTGCCATTCCAGCAAGTTATGCTAATTATTTAGCTTGAAAAAGTCTGGCACTGTATCAGAATCAGAATCAGAATCAGTTTTATTGTCACATCACAGGTTTACAAGGTAAAAAAGTGGGTGAAATTCTTTTTTGTACATCGTTCCCATCCCAACGTTAGTTTCCATAGAAAGAAGAGGGGGGGGGGGGGGAGAAGAAGAGGGTGGGGGGCAAGTGGGAAGGAGATCAAAACAAGAGAGCAACAGAAGGCCAGACAAGTTATCTACATATTTACAAATTACCTGAGATAATAAAAAACTAAAAAAAAACTAAACTAAGGTGCCTGAGCATAGCAGCAATGTATTGTATACTGTGCATGTTATACTTATACTGTGCATGATAGACAATGGACGTTAAGGTGCTTAGAGGAAAAGGAGCACAATAAAAAAAAACAAAAAAAAGTCAGTGCGTTATACAAGGGATTAAGGCGCAAAAGGTCAGTGCGTGTCCACCTAGAGTGGACTGACCCTAGTATAATCCTCAAGTAGCTCCATGAGGGAGTGCAACAAAAAGTCATTTGTACCTGGTGTAGTCCACAGGTGTGTCCGAGGGGGGGCTAAAGTCCAAGTCATTGTCCCTGGTATAATCCACAGGTGTGTTCAGGAAGAGCCAGAAAAGTCTGCGCCGCCTGTTGTCAGGCTGCTGAACAAGGCCTATGCCTCATTCAGGCTTATGCCCCATTCAGCATTCTGACAGCAGCCGGATTGAAACTACACCAGAACCTGGTGGTGGAACTCTTGATACTGCGGTAGAGCCCCTTGCCCGGTCGCGGTCGTTGTAGGGGGTTGAACAGTCTGTGACTTGGGTGGTGCTTGTCCTTGATGATGCGCTTGGCTTTGACCACGCACCGCTTTTTGTACAGTTCCTGGAGCGCTGGGAGCTCGAGTCCCATTATCCGCTCTGCCGATCGCACTACTCGTTGTAGGCTGATCTTTTCTCGGGCAGTGCAGTTCCCGTACCAGGCCGTGACAGCCTGTTAGGATGCCTTCAACAGAACTGTTGTAGTACAGCCTGAGGATGCGATGTCCTACTCCGAGCTTCTTCAGGCGGCGGAGCCAGTACAGTCGCTGCTGAGCCTTTTTCCTCACGTGTGTGGAGTGCGTCTCCCATTTGAGGTCCTCCTCGATGTGTACTCCGAGGAACTTGAACTCGCTGACCCTTTCCACTGCAGCACCGTCGATGAGGATGGGCGCATGGTCTCTCCGCGGCCTCCTGAAGTCCACGATCAGTTCTTTGGTCTTGTCGACGTTAAGAGAGAGGTTGTTCTCCCGGCACCAGCGTGCCAGTGATTTGATCTCCTCTCTGTAGTCAGACTCGTCGTTGTTGACGATTCGGCCTATCACTGTCGTGTCGTCCGCGTACTTTATGATGGTGTTGGAGACATGTGTGGCTATGCAGTCATACGTGTACAGGGAGTAGAGGAGAGGGCTCAGCACGCATCCCTGGGGTGCTCTGGTGTTGAGGGTCAGGGGGTCGGATGTGATGCTGCCCATTCTCACCACCTGATGTCGGTTGGACAAGAAGTCCTGTATCCAGTCGCACATGCTTGGGTGTAGCCCTAGGTCTCTGAGCTTTTTGTCAAGTATTGCTGGGACAATGGTGTTGAATGCTGAGCTGTAGTCCACGAACAGCATACGTACATATTTGTCCTTCAGCAGCTTGTTGTCCATGTGCGAGAGGACGGTGTGGAGAGCCATGGCAATAGCGTCGTCGGTGGATCTGTTTTTGCGGTATGCATACTGCCACGGATCCAGCGAGGCAGGTAGCGTGGAGCTGATGTATTCCCTCACCAGTTTCTCGAAACACTTGCTGACGATCGGGGTGAGAGCAACAGGTCTCCAGTCGTTCAGGCATGTCACTTTGGCCTTTTTGGGAATGGGCACAATGGTTGACATTTTGAACCCTGCAGGGACCACAGCCAGGGAGAGGGAGAGGTTAAAGATGTCAGCGAAGACACCCGCCAGCTGGTCTGCACATGTCTTAAGGACCCGGCCTGGAATCCCATCAGGTCCGGCTGCCTTGTGGATGTTGACCCGTGTGAAGGCTGTACGCACTTCTCTCTCCGAGATGGTTAGAGGGTTCTCCTCTGCTGGTGCTGCTGATGGCCCCGCTTGGCTGCCGCGGTTGGAGCTGATCTCAAACCGGCCGTAGAAAGTGTTCAGTTCGTTGGGGAGGGAGGCAGGCGGGTTCACCTCGCTTCTGGTTCTTGTTTTGCAGTCTGTCAAGGTGTGTACCGCCTGCCATGTGCTCCTGATGTCGCCATTGCTGAGTTTGTCTTGCATCTTTTTTGTGTAGGCCTTTTTCGCCTTCCTGATGGCGCTGTTTAGGGCCGCGCGCGTCGTGTTGCGCGTTTCCACGTCGCCAGATTTGAAACCAGCATCCCGTTCATGCAGATGTGCACGTACTCCGCTGTCCATCCATGGTTTCTGATTGGGATAGATCCGAACTGTCTTTCATCTATGCACTTACTGATAAAGCCAGTGACTGAGTCTGAGAGTTCGTTGATGTTATTCCCAGCGGCGTTCTTAAACATCCCCCAGTCAGTCTGGTAGAAGCAGGATTGTAGCATAGCGTCTGTGTCCTCAGACCAGATTCGGATTTCCTTCTCAACGACCGGCTCCCTTTTTAGCCTCTGTTTGTAGGCAGGTAGCAGCTGGATGGCGTCGTGGTCAGAGCTTCCTAGCGGTGGGCGGCGGAGAGCTTTGTATCCATCCTTGAAGGGCGTGTAGCAGTGGTCAAAAATATTGTCACCACGGGTACTGCAGGCGACATGCTGGTGGAATTTGGGAAAGACCTTTTTTAAGTCTGTCCGGTTGAAGTCGCCTAGGCAGATGACTGCGCAGTCCGGGTGGCGATTTTCTTGTGCACTGATCGCCTGGTGTAATTCCCTCATAGCTGTGTCCTTATTAGCTCCAGGATGAATGTAAACAACGGCTACAATCACAATGCTGAAGTCGCGTGGTAGGTAGAAAGGACGGCAGGCTATGATTAAAAGTTCAAGGTCTGGTGAGCAGTGACTATCTAGGATTTTAACATCTTTGCACCAGTTGTTGTTGATCAAGGCACAAACTCCCCCCCCACGTTGCTTACCGCTCAGTACAGGGTCTCTGTCCTTCCTATACGCGTTGAAGCCAGGAGGAGTGATGGAAGAATCAGATGCTAACTCCGTTAGCCACGTCTCTGTTAGCACAACAATGGACGTGTTCCTTGTCTCACTGTTATACTTTACGCGCGCTAGTAAGTCGTCCATAGTGGTCACTGTTCTTGATTCACACAGAGATCTAACGTTCGCTAGCAGGATTGAAGGCAGTGCAGGTTTATATCCACGTTTTGTTGTTCTTACGAGGAGACCCGCTCTTGTCCCTCGTCGTCCTGGTCTTTTCCGTCTTTTCACTGTAGTGAAAACGTGCCATAAATCACCAGTTGCAAGCTTGTAATCCAACATTTACATCTAAATTAGTTTTTACTAGAGCCCATTTTCCAGTACAACTTCAGATCCCACACTAAAACCTCTCAAATCAGTCTTTACAACACCAATCTGCTTTCACAAATTCATACAACTATTATGCACGGGATATTGCTACATATTTTGCGATACCTCTGTTGCAAAACCTGAACTGAGCGAGCAGGGGAAATATTGTAGTCACAAAGAATTAAGAATGTAGTCAAAGAAAAAATACATACAAATGTGTACGTGTTCTTTGTATAAGGCGTTCTTGTACTTCTGTTTATGTGGACATGAATACATATGTTGTGTGTGTGTGACCGTGTCTTATTCTGTTTTCTCTCTGTGCATCATAGATGTGTTAAAGTCTCTCTGTGTCTTATTCTGTTTTCTCTCTGTGCATCATAGATGTGTTAAAGTCTCTCTGTGTCTTATTCTGTTTTCTCTCTGTGCATCATAGATGTGTTAAAGTGTCTCTGGGGACAGAGTGGATGAGGGAACCAGCGATGAAGACAAACCACCAGACTCACGGTAAGATCACTGTTTCAGTTTGACCCACCAGAACTATTTGAAAAAGAAAAAAAAAAGCATCTGTTCTCAAATGTGTTTAAAGGTAGTAGCTCCATAAGTCTATGTCAGAGATCCACTCTGTACAGACATTTTTCAAAAATAGCAGATCTACAAGCTCACAATGGGTCGAATCGCAACACGTTGTGAGCAGTATTTCCGCTGTTCTGCTGTTAATAGGCTATTTTATCATTTAAGCCTATTATTAATATTATTATTTGGATAAGGTAGTTCAACTATTAAAACCTACCATAATCATTTAAAGTTTTTATCATGATCTGACGATGTCAGTGTGGGTTCATTCCGACAGCCTGCTGTGTGTCACAGACAGTGCGCTGCAATTATCTGATAGATCAGCCATTCCTTCGTACATTGGTGTTGCACATTGAAAATATCAGACCTACAAGCTCACAATACGTTGCAACGCGCCACGTTGTGAGCTTGTATGTCTGCTATTTTCGATACGCAACAACACAGACATACGGCGAAGCACAAATGAAGCTTTACACGGCTGTGTCTCCTCCTAATCAGAGCTGTGTACGGGTGGTTCACTATAGGGTGTTATGATAAACATATATATATATATATATATATATATATATATATATATATATATATATATATATATATATATATATATATATATAGGGTGTAATGATAAACAGAACCGGGGTCCCGAAGTGATAGAATCTGAACCAAGCCGGACCCACTTGACGATAATAAAACCCGTCAAAACCAGAACTCGTGTGGGTCGTGGATTTTATACAAGCACAGTGACTGTCTGTCTGCAATGGATAAAGTGTTAGTGGTGAAAGTTGGTGACACACATTGCAGGCAACTAAGGCAAGTAATCAACCTCCCTTGTGCCATCATTCATGTGTAACATTAACAAAACTAGACACAAGCTGTAGGTTTTGCATATTAAGGTTGAATGAGATGTAAAGCCCAAAACATATATTAATGTGTTTATACTGTGTGACGTACGGTGTCGTGCAGCAGTTCACTCACGGCCACTTTATTCAGTTATTTTTTGGCAAGCGACATCTCTGCATGATGGAGTAGATTAGATATTATTTAGTTAACTATAAAAACAGGAACAGAGCACCTGTGATAAAGTGGAAAGAAGAGCAGCTCTAACGTAACGAGGTGTAATGATCAGTTGGGTGCATGTATCTACAAACATGCATGTGACGTTAATTATACTATGGCCGATAAATGTATTCTTTGGCCGGTAAAATATAATCCTGTCGGTCAAGGTCAAACCCTGGTTGTGAGCTTGTAGATCTGCTATTATTGAATAGATGAAGGATAAAATAAGGCTTAATTAGTAAACTTACTGTATGTTTTGTATTAATATAATCTAAATCTACAAAGTAATCCTTAAGTAAGCCCGAAAATGCAATCGTCCAATGCAAGCTCAGCGACCTTTGCTATGCAGCCATTGAAATGGACAAGGCGTCGGCACATTGAATTCAATGTCATCCAGCCTTCTTTCTGAAGATGATTAGCAACATTAATATCAATACAATTATACTTTAAAGGGACATTTCGCCGATTTTGCACAAAACCCCTATTTTTATGAAGTCTAGGACCCATAAACATGATCCTGGTGTGTTTTATCTGTGTTAGATTTGTATCCATGTCACAGGCATTATCTCACCTTATTTCGGCACTACATGACTGCAGGTAACATAGCTCAAAGGAGGGTGTCTCCCTAACATTTTGTTCAACCTTCTCTCCCCACTCGGCCACCCCCATTAGCTGCGGCCGCTGCTGCTCATGCAGCCAATACCAAGGATTCGACAGTGATGTCACTACTATGCGACACGGAAGTAGAACGGCATAAAGATACCAAGGATTTGTCAGTGATGTGACATCACTAACGAATCCTTGGACATGTAACTAGATGAACGTGTACCTCGCCTCTTCTGACTTCCAGTGTTGCCAGATATTGTGAGAGAAATAAGCAACCAGGTCTATGAAAACAAGCCCAAAAGAAGATAGGCCAAGAGCACTTTAAACCTAGACATGGGATATTATATATTTGAAAATTGCTGATCTACAAGCTTGCAACGCTTCGCGATGTTACCCATTGTAAGCTTGTAGATCTGCTATTTTCTAAAAGATCTTGAGGGGGAAAAATTGCAAAATGTGGAATATTTTTTTATCGTTTTAACAACACATAGGCCTATTTGTTAGGGGCTCCCTGGCAAAAAAATTATAATTTCTGATAGGGGTCCGTGGAAAAATACATGAACATGTTTGAGAACCACTGGTTTAAACAACAATCAAAATATTTGGAAACAAGCCCAAATATCAACTACATTTTAGAAAGAATATTATAATAAGCAGACATGGCAACACTGGCATGCTGTTTGTATGTTGTTGTTGAAGATCACACCCACATGCAGCCTCCCCTCCCCACAAGGAGGGGCAGTGCACCAAAGCATTATGGTCATTGTAGTATTGCAGCAGTCCAGTCAAACACACATATTTCATTATTTTTCTGGGTGCACATTTTAAATTGTGCTACTGTTATCTACTACAAATACTATTAACATTGAGTGATTGCAGTTTCTTCCAGGGTAGGTGCTCTTAGACAGCCAATAGGGACAGCCAATAGGGACAGCTTGTAATTGCTTAAGCCCCACCCCTATTGGCTGAGCTTTAAACAGCCATAACTCCAGTTCCCGGCATGCTAAATGCCCCACACTTGGTAGGTGCTCTTAGACAGCCAATAGGGACAGGCTGTAATTGTTTGAGCCCCGCCCCCTCTCTGTTCCTATTGGCTTGGCTTTAAACAGCCATAACTCCAGTTCCCAGCATGCTAAAGGCCTCAAACTTTGTGGGTGCTCTTAGACGGCCAATAGGGACGGTCTGTAATTTGCTGATGCCCCCCGCTCCCTCTGTGTTCCTATTGGCTGGGGTTTAAACAGCCATAACTCCAGTTCCCAGCATGCTAAATGCTTCAAACTGACTGGTTGTCCTTCCTACTTCCAGTTTGTCGGATTGTCTATGAACTTCACCCACACACTCTCTGAGGGGTGTGGAGTTCAATGGTGCAAGCTGGAAGTGGATCTGTTGATTTCTGGTTTTACCAGGAAGTGGTCGTAGAACCCAACCTCCCGAACACAAGGTCGCACAGGTATGTCAGTGGACCTGGGTGCTGCAAGTGCATTGCTGCTCGGCAGCAGTGTTATAGCAGTGTTTAACACTTCAAATGGCCATACTTCAGTGTTATAGCAGTGTTTGACACTTCAAATGACCATACTTCAGTGTTATAGCAGTGTTTGACACTTCAAATGGCCATACTTCAGTGTTAGCAGTGTTTAACACTTCAAATGGCCATACTTCAGTGTTATAGCAGTGTTTAACACTTCAAATGACCATACTTCAGTGTTATAGCAGTGTTTGACACTTCAAATGACCATACTTCAGTGTTATAGCAGTGTTTGACACTTCAAATGGCCATACTTCAGTGTTATAGCAGTGTTTAACACTTCAAATGACCATACTTCAGTGTTATAGCAGTGTTTGACACTTCAAATGGCCATACTTCAGTGTTATAGCAGTGTTTAACACTTCAAATGACCATACTTCAGTGTTATAGCAGTGTTTGACACTTCAAATGGCCATACTTCAGTGTTAGCAGTGTTTAACACTTCAAATGACCATACTTCAGTGTTATAGCAGTGTTTAACACTTCAAATGGCCATACTTCAGTATTATAGCAGTGTTTAACACTTCAAATGGTCATACTTCAGTGTTATAGCAGTGTTTAACACTTCAAATGACCATACTTCAGTGTTATAGCAGTGTTTAACACTTCAAATGACCATACTTCAGTGTTATAACAGTGTTTAACACTTCAAATGGCCATACTTCAGTTATAGCAGTGTGTAACACATCAAATGACCATACTTCAGTGTTATAGCAGTGTTTAACTCTTCAAATGACCATACTTCAGTGTTAGAGCAGTGTTTAACTCTTCAAATGACCATACTTCAGTGTTAGAGCAGTGTTTAACTCTTCAAATGACCATACTTCAGTGTAATAGCAGTGTTTAACTCTTCAAATGACCATACTTCAGTGTTATAGCAGTGTTTAACACTTCAAATGGTCATACTTCAGTGTTATAGCAGTGTTTAACTCTTCAAATGACCATACTTCAGTGTTATAGCAGTGTTTAACACTTCAAATGACCATACTTCAGCGTTAGAGCAGTGTTTAACACTTCAAATGACCATACTTCAGCGTTAGAGCAGTGTTTAACTCTTCAAATGACCATACTTCAGTGTTATAGCAGTGTTTAACTCTTCAAATGGTCATACTTCAGTGTTATAACAGTGTTTAACTCTTCAAATGACCATACTTCAGTGTTATAACAGTGTTTAACACTTCAAATGACCATACTTCAGTGTTATAGCAGTGTTTAACACTTCAAATGACCATACTTCAGTGTTAGAGCAGTGTTTAACTCTTCAAATGACCATACTTCAGTGTAATAGCAGTGTTTAACTCTTCAAATGACCATACTTCAGTGTTATAGCAGTGTTTAACACTTCAAATGGTCATACTTCAGTGTTATAGCAGTGTTTGACTCTTCAAATGGCCATACTTCAGTGTTATAGCAGTGTTTAACACTTCAAATGACCATACTTCAGTGTTATAGCAGTGTTCAACACTTCAAATGGCCATACTTCAGTGTTATAGCAGTGTTTAACACTTCAAATGGCCATACTTCAGTGTTAGAGCAGTGTTTAACTCTTCAAATGACCATACTTCAGTGTTATAGCAGTGTTTAACTCTTCAAATGACCATACTTCAGTGTTATAGCAGTGTTTAACTCTTCAAATGACCATACTTCAGTGTTAGAGCAGTGTTTAACTCTTCAAATGACCATACTTCAGTGTTATAGCAGTGTTTAACACTTCAAATGGCCATACTTCAGTGTTAGAGCAGTGTTTAACACTTCAAATGGCCATACTTCAGTGTTAGAGCAGTGTTTAACACTTCAAATGGCCATCCTTCAGTGTTATAGCAGTGTTTAACACTTCAAATGACCATACTTCAGTGTTATAGCGGTGTTTAACTCTTCAAATGACCATACTTCAGTGTTATAGCAGTGTTTAACTCTTCAAATGACCATACTTCAGTGTTATATCAGTGTTTAACACTTCAAATGGCCATACTTCAGTGTTAGAGCAGTGTTTAACACTTCAAATGACCATACTTCAGTGTTAGAGCAGTGTTTAACACTTCAAATGGCCATACTTCAGTGTTAGAGCAGTGTTTAACACTTCAAATGGCCATCCTTCAGTGTTATAGCAGTGTTTAACACTTCAAATGACCATACTTCAGTGTTATAGCAGTGTTTAACACTTCAAATGACCATACTTCAGTGTTATAGTCTCAGTAAACTATAGGATCATAGAATACAGAGACAGTGTAGTGTCTCAGTAAACTATAGGATCATAGAATACAGAGACAGTGTAGTGTCTCAGTAAACTATAGGATCATAGAATACAGAGACAGTGTAGTGTCTCAGCCAAAGGCCCTGGTTGTCCCAGGTATGATTCCAGGCCAGGCCAGCAATGTGTCGATGTGTCTCCTTGAGCAAGACTCTTAACCCTTAATTGCTCTCCGAGCACCACACAATGGCTGCTCACTGCTCCTAGTTGTTATAGGATGGGTAAAATGCAGAGGATAAATTTCACGTATGTGCAAATATACTGTGACAAATACATCCCCAAGGCGTGGGGCCTATATTATTATCATTATTTGATGGATTTGTTTACCTTGCGTATTGCATCTGCTAAATGCCTACATTGTAAATTGGCTATTTATTATGTGCTACTATTTGTATATATGGTTTCACCGATTTAGCTGGGGACCCCCTGGAACCCCCTCAAGGACCTGTGGGTCTCCCCGAACCCCACTTTCAGAACCACCAATATCAATTTACAATCTGCAGTGTAGGCTTTTAGCAGACCCTCTTATCCAGAGCGACTTATAATAAGCAAAACAAACACATACTGTAGCATCTGCACATCAAATGTAGAAAGACAGTGTAGTGTCTCAGTAAACTATAGGATCATAGAATACAGAGACAGTGTAGTGTCTCAGTAAACTATAGGATCATAGAATACAGAGAGACAGTGTAGTGTCTCAGTAAACTATAGTTTCATAGAATGCAGAGAGACAGTGTAGTGTCTCAGTAAACTATTGGATCATAGAATACAGAGACAGTGTAGTGTCTCAGTAAACTATAGGATCATAGAATACAGAGAGACAGTGTAGTGTCTCAGTAAACTATAGGATAATAGAATACAGAGAGACAGTGTAGTGTCTCAGTAAACTATAGGATCATAGAATACAGAGAGACAGTGTAGTGTCTCAGTAAACTATAGGATCATAGAATACAGAGAGACAGTGTAGTGTCTCAGTAAACTATAGGATAATAGAATACAGAGAGACAGTGTAGTGTCTCCGTAAACTATAGGATCATAGAATACAGAGACAGTGTAGTGTCTCAGTAAACTATAGGATCATAGAATACAGAGAGACAGTGTAGTGTCTCAGTAAACTATAGGATCATAGAATACAGAGACAGTGTAGTGTCTCAGTAAACTATAGGATCATAGAATACAGAGACAGTGTAGTGTCTCCGTAAACTATATGATCATAGAATACAGAGACAGTGTAGTGTCTCAGTAAACTATATGATCATAGAATACAGAGAGACAGTGTAGTGTCTCAGTAAACTATAGGATCATAGAGTACAGAGACAGTGTAGTGTCTCAGTAAACTATAGGATCATAGAATACAGAGACAGTGTAGTGTCTCAGTAAACTATAGGATCATAGAATACAGAGACAGTGTAGTGTCTCAGTAAACTATAGGATCATAGAATACAGAGAGACAGTGTAGAGTCTCAGTAAACTATAGGATCATAGAATACAGAGAGACAGTGTAGTGTCTCAGTAAACTATAGGATCATAGAATACAGAGACAGTGTAGTGTCTCAGTAAACTATAGGATCATAGAATACAGAGAGACAGTGTAGTGTCTCAGTAAACTATAGGATCATAGAATACAGAGAGACAGTGTAGTGTCTCAGTAAACTATAGGATCATAGAATACAGAGAGACAGTGTAGTGTCTTAGTAAACTATAGGATCATAGAATACAGAGAGACAGTGTAGTGTATCAGTAAACTATAGGATCATAGAATACAGAGACAGTGTAGTGTCTCAGTAAACTATAGGATCATAGAATACAGAGAGACAGTGTAGTGTCTCAGTAAACTATAGGATCATAGAATACAGAGAGACAGTGTAGTGTCTCAGTAAACTATAGGATCATAGAATACAGAGAGACAGTGTAGTGTCTCAGTAAACTATAGGATCATAGAATACAGAGAGACCGTGTAGTGTCTCAGTAAACTATAGGATCATAGAATACAGAGTGACAGTGTAGTGTCTCAGTAAACTATAGGATCATAGAGTACAGAGACAGTGTAGTGTCTCTGTAAACTATAGGATCATAGAATACAGAGAGACAGTGTAGTGTCTCAGTAAACTATAGGATCATAGAATACAGAGAGACAGTGTAGTGTCTCAGTAAACTATAGGATCATAGAATACAGAGAGACAGTGTAGTGTCTCAGTAAACTATAGGATCATAGAATACAGAGAGACAGTGTAGTGTCTCAGTAAACTATAGGATCATAGAATACAGAGACAGTGTAGTGTCTCAGTAAACTATAGGATCATAGAATACAGAGACAGTGTAGTGTCTCAGTAAACTATAGGATCATAGAATACAGAGACAAACAGTGTAGTGTCTCAGTAAACTATAGGATCATAGAATACAGAGAGACAGTGTAGTGTCTCAGTAAACTATAGGATCATAGAATACAGAGATACAGTGTAGTGTCTCAGTAAACTATATGATCATAGAATACATAGACAGTGTAGTGTCTCAGTAAGCTATAGGATCATAGAATACAGAGACAGTGACAGTGTAGTGTCTCAGTAAACTATAGGATCATAGAATACAGAGACAGTGTAGTGTCTCAGTAAACTATAGGATCATAGAATACAGAGAGACAGTGCAGTGTCTCAGTAAACTATAGGATCATAGAATACAGAGACAGTGTAGTGTCTCAGTAAACTATAGGATCATAGAATACAGAGACAGTGTAGTGTCTCAGTAAGCTATAGGATCATAGAATACAGAGACAGTGACAGTGTAGTGTCTCAGTAAACTATAGGATCATAGAGTACAGAGACAGTGTAGTGTCTCTGTAAACTATAGGATCATAGAATACAGAGAGACAGTGTAGTGTCTCACAGGTAAACAATGAACATAGCATCTGTCTAAACAATACTATCTAAATAATTCTGTACATTTACAGGTCAAATATCATAGTGCACCACTCGTTAAAGTGGCTGACATTCATTTATGAGCCTTAAGCCACAGACTTTATTGAAATCATAAATAATGGTTGAACAAATCAATCACTAGGCCAGCAACGATTGACTGTTTTATCAGATATTATTCCATTGATTACTTTTTCAATTAATCAAATAATCGAGATGTGTTTTCTAATAATGTGTTGTAATTTGGTTTATATATCAATGAATTTAACTTTAAATATATTTTTTTATAATTGACTTAATTGATTAGTCTGACTAACCACTTCCGCCTTATTTTATATTTAATCGTACAACAGTTTAGCATAAAAGTAGCTGATCTACAAGCTCACAACGTATTGCGATGATGCAATGTGTTGTGAGCTTCTAGATCTGCTATTTAAAAAAAAAATGAAAGTAAAAATCGATTGTAAAAAAATGATATATATAATATATATATATTGATTAGTCCGATTAACAATTTTCTTTTTAAATTAATCCCCCACTCCTTCGTGCAACAGTGTCAAACAAAAGTATCAAAAACAGTATTGGGTTTTGAGCTTGTAGATCTGCTCTTTTTGGTAGTTTTGTAAAGAAAACTAGCTTTGACCCTCCCTTCTGTATTAGGGATGGACATTTTATTTGTGTAATGATCTAATGTAGCTATAGATTACCAAAGTCCTGACATCACTGCCGCTAGAGGGCGCTGTCCCCCTGGGTCACAGCATCATTTTTTGAGTTGAAATCCCCATTGGGGAATCTTAGATCGCCTCATATAAGAACTCCAAAAATAAACAAATCATCCCAGCAACTTTAAGGCAGCTCTCCACCGCACCGATTTCTGGCCGACTCGGCGTTGTAAAGCGTTGTAAAGCGTTGGAAAGCGTCTGCTGCTGTCGGATAGTGGCGTTCCGTCGGGTAGAGGTCCGTCGGGACCTCTATCGACGCGACGATGAGAAACCGAGCATGTTCAGTCTTTGGGCCGACCGGTAGATCCGTGGGGTAGTGAAGAGGAGGGAAAGAGGGGGTGAAGGTTTGGTCCGAGCTGGTTTGGTGTTGCCAGATTCTTTGAGTGAAACAAGCGACCAGGTCTATGAAAACGAGTCCAAAAGAAGCGACTAGTTCCACCACTTGAGCCCTAATGTATCAGCTATTTTCAAAAGGAATATTGAAAGCCAGCCCAAATAAGCAACTACACTTCAGAAACCAGCCCAAACAAAAGTAACCTGCAACTATGAATATTACAAGCGACTTTACAGGAAAACCAGCCCAAAGTCGCTTATAATAAGCAGACCTGGCAACACTGGCAGGCCAGCCTGCCAGCTCTAAACGCATTAGCACAACAATGTGTCATCGGCCGACTGCTTTTTTTTTTACATCTTAAAATTTTATCCCACGATTTTGTAACCCATTCTTTTCACCCAGTGCCAATTGTCTAAGTAATCCTGGGGGCTACACTCCCTCTGCCAGCCTAGGGAGAGCCTAGAGCCGAGCTCATGCCTCCTTCAATGCATGAGAGCTAGCAAGCCGCTTCTTATCACCAAACGGGGGGAGTTTCCCCGGTAGGACGTAGCTCGTGGAAGGAACACGTTATTCCAACCAGTTCCTTTCTCCTCCATCAGGCGCCCGGGCTGACCAGGGGGAGGCAGTATAGAGACCAGGATTACTGCATGTTTTTGTGAGGGTACCTACCCTAGGGGTCACGGGGAGAACATGCAAACTCCTCGGCCGACTGCTTAAATTGCAACTGTTGCCAACAGACTGTTAGTCTGTTGTAGTCTGAAGTAGTCTGTTTGGTGGAGAGTCACCTTTACTCATATGGATATGAAGCATCTACTGAAGGTGGAAATGTACAAATTTACCCAAAGAGTAACACATTAAACGCTTGAAACGAGTCAAATGACCCAAAGACTACATTTCCCATGAACGCGGCTGCTGTAGGGAAAATTATTTCAGACCCGGAAGTTTAGTTTGTAACACTTCTAAGGCAGAATGAATACAAATTTCTCCATAAACAGGCTGTATCAAATATGAATTAATATCATAAACAATGCCCCTGACAGAAACGCCCGGATGATTTTTTTATTTTTTGAACACAGTTCTTATATGAGGCGATCTAAGATTCCTTTATGAGGATTTCAACACAAAAAATAACGCTGCGACCCAGGGGGATAGCGCCCTCTAGTGGTAGTGATGTCAGACTTCAGTTCTCTATTGGGTTCAAAACGAACTCCCAAACATGTTTGTTTCATTTATTTATATTATTTTGTTATTTATTATGTTATTATTTTGCTAATATCATTTAGTTTTGTTGTTTCTTTTTTTCCTAAATATTTCCAAACGTAACATTAGAGACTTATTTAGATAACATTAGGGTCTTATTTTTTTTATCAATTACACACCCCATGAAGCCTTCAATTCATGGAGATTGTTATGTTTTTGTCACATTCCTGAGCCTTCCGCGTACGCCGTTCCACGCTGTGCCGTTCCATGCCGTGCCGTTCCACGCCGTACCGTTCCACGCCAATCTTGTGTTTCCATTAGCAAGTGAGGATGAGTGAAGAGTCCAGAAGTGTTTGAAAAATGACATCAATGATGACGACATGCATACATGTGTAAGCCGTGTGCGACAGTTTGTCTCCTACAGATGTTATCCAAAAGTCATGCAAATCGGTACACAGTATCTCTATAGTCATGTGATCAACCCGGATATGTCCAATTTCCCATATTCCATCCTCATTGGCTAAGGTTGACTTCCAAAGTTTGCAGGATTGGTCCGTTTTGAACAAAATGCCTCAAATCATGAACGCAGCTTGCGATTTCCGTGAAATTTTACGCACACATTCCCATTAGGCCCAGGAAGAAATGGCCTGTTATAGCGCCACCAGCAGGTCTAATTTAGCAAAACACATTTTGGGAACAAAATGCCTCAAATCATGAATGTAGTGTCCGATGCCGTGAACGACCTAAGAATAAATGGCACCCTTTTCACATTGGCCAATTATAGCGCCACCAGGAGGCCACAATAACGTACCTGACCTGGCGGAGACCTGTGCTCCGAGGAGCACTTTTTCTATTTTTTTTTGTTTTTCTGAGATCCCGAAACGGAGGACA
Source organism: Gymnoscopelus braueri (assembly GCF_963280865.1). NCBI lineage: Eukaryota > Metazoa > Chordata > Actinopteri > Myctophiformes > Myctophidae > Gymnoscopelus > Gymnoscopelus braueri. The sequence continues at coordinate 251,182 of NW_027660884.1, forward strand.
TGGATACAGATTTGCCTTCAGTTCAGATACAGATACAGACGAAGACAAAAGCCATGGATGAGCTCAACATGTGGAAATACACAGTTTGACATTGCTGCTAAAGATATTGTACCCGTCTTTAAAACAAGACCCTAACGCTTTACCTTCAGTTTTATCGTGTCCAGTATTGTCTTTTGTTTTTTATTCTATTTAATTGCTATTACCTGGTTGTTGTTTAATTGTGCAAGTGAGAGAGAGAGAGAGAGATGTTAACTCTTAGTTGTGGTCTCTCTGATCTACATCATAGATAATCCTTAAAGTCCAGAAGATGGGGTTAAAGTCATCAAAGTCCAGGAGCTCTTCCACTGGAACAAAGACTCCAGCAGCCGGCAATGAAGACAAACCACCAGACTCAAGGTAAGATCACTGTTTCTACTGGAAGTCTACTGGTGGTTATTCCATCAATTATAAAGTAACATCACTACTTCTACTGGAAGTCAACTGTTGGCAGGTGTTTACGTCAATATTAAAGGACTTTCCTGTAGATTAGAACACAGTGTAAGAGGATCCTAATATGTTCAGTTTACTAGAGGGTCTGGTTTAGAAATAGTTATCCAATGTTCAGTAATGAACCAGACACCAAGACACCAAGTACAATCACTGTAAACGTGTAATTAATGTTAGTTCATGTTATTAAGGAATATATGAGTGAGAAACAGTGTATTTTTTATTATGATTCCAGAAGTGACGAACAGAGACAAACACCAGAGTCTCCAGAACACAGCTATGAACCAGACTCGCAGACAAAGTAAGAAACTGTAAACTTTAATTCATGTTAGCTTAAGGAATTTCCATCAGGAATGTACTGTGATGTTTAGTGATTGTGATGATAACAGAGCTGACAGAAACAGTGTTGTGTGATTGTGATGATAACAGAGATGACATAAACAGTGTTGTGTGATTGTGATGATAACAGAGGTGACAGAAACAGTGTTGTGTGATTGTGATGATAACAGAGATGACATAAACAGTGTTGTGTGATTGTGATGTTAACAGAGATGACAGAAACAGTGTTGTGTGATTGTGATGATAACAGAGATGACATAAACAGTGTTGTGTGATTGTAATGATAACAGAGATGACATAAACAGTGTTGTGTGATTGTGATGTTAACAGAGCTGACATAAACAGTGTTGTGTGATTGTAATGATAACAGAGATGACATAAACAGTGTTGTGTGATTGTGATGATAACAGAGGTGACATAAAGAGTGTTGTGTGATTGTGATGATAACAGAGTTGACATAAACAGTGTTGTGTTATTGTGATGATAACAGAGATGACATAAACAGTGTTGTGTGATTGTGATGTTAACAGAGATGACATAAACAGTGTTGTGTGATTGTGATGATAACAGAGGTGACATAAACAGTGTTGTGTGATTGTGATGATAACAGAGGTGACATAAACAGTGTTGTGTGATTGTGATGATAACAGAGGTGACATAAACAGTGTGTTGTGTGATTGTAATGATAACAGAGATGACATAAACAGTGTTGTGTGATTGTGATGATAACAGAGATGACATAAACAGTGTTGTGTGATTGTAATGATAACAGAGATGACATAAACAGTGTTGTGTGATTGTGATGATAACAGAGATGACAAACAGAGTCAGAAACCAGAGGCTCCAGCAGCCAGCAGCACAACGAGTGGCATCTACTCTTCAGACGTCAGTGATGAACCTGGACCTTCACACTCAAAGTAAGATCAATGATCAGGAAACACAATGTTGCTTTAGAATCCTCTTACATTTAGTTAGAATGGTTAGAGCTGTCTATTGAGACACAGAATCAGAATCAGAATCAGTTTTATTGTCACATCACAGGTTTACAAGGTAAAAAAGTGGGTGAAATTCGTTTTTGTACATCGTTCCCATCGCAACGTTAATTTCCATAGAAAGAAGAGGGGGGGGGGGGGGAGAAGAAGAGGGGGTGGGGGGCAAGTGGGAAGGAGATCAAAACAAGAGAGCAACAGAAGGCCAGACAAGTTATCTACATATTTACAAAGTACCTGAGATAATAAAAAACTAAGGTGCCTGAGCATAGCAGCAATGTATGTATACTGTGCATGTTATACTTATACTGTGCATGATATACATATGGATGTTAAGGTGCTTAGAGGAAAAGAGCACAATAAAAAAAGACAAAAAAAGTCAGTGGGTTATACATGGGATTAAGGTGCAAAAGGTCAGTGCGTGTCCACCTAGGGTGGACTGACCCTAGTATAATCCGCAAGCAGCTCCATGAGGGAGTGCAACAAAAAGTCATTTGTACCTGGTGTAGTCCACCGGTGTGTCCGAGGGGGGAGCTAAGTCCAAGTCATTGTCCCTGGTATAATCCACAGGTGTGTTCAGGAAGAGCCAGAAAAGTCTGCACCGCCTGTTGTCAGGCTGCTGAACAAGGCCTATGCCTCATTCAGGCTTATGCCTCATTCAGCATTCTGACAGCAGCCGGATTAAAACTGCACCAGAACCTGGTGGTGGAACTCTTGATACTGCGGTAGAGCCCCTTGCCCGGTCGCGGTCGTTGTAGGGGTTTGAACAGTCTGTGACTTGGGTAGTGCTTGTCCTTGATGATGCGCTTGGCTTTGACCACGCACCGCTTTTTGTACAGTTCCTGGAGCGCTGGGAGCTCGCTTCCCATTATTCGCTCTGCCGATCGCACTACTCGCTGTAGGCTGATCTTTTCTCGGGCAGTGCAGTTCCCGTACCAGGCCGTGACACAGCCTGTTAGGATGCCTTCAACAGAACTGTTGTAATACAGCCTGAGGATGCGACGTCCTACTCCGAGCTTCTTCAGGCGGCGGAGCCAGTACAGTCGCTGCTGAGCCTTTTTCCTCACGTGTGTGGTGTGCGTCTCCCATTTGAGGTCCTCCTCGATGTGTACTCCGAGGAACTTGAACTTGCTGACCCTTTCCACTGCAGCACCGTCGATGAGGATGGGCGCATGGTCTCTCCGCGGCCTCCTGAAGTCCACGATCAGTTCTTTGGTCTTGTCGACGTTAAGAGAGAGGTTGTTCTCCCGGCACCAGAGTGCCAGTGAGTTACATTACATTACATTACAGTCATTTAGCAGACGCTTTTATCCAAAGCGACTTACAATAAGTGTATTCAACATATGTAGGGAACGAAAACTACTAATCACCAGAAGTCTTTAGCGCATTTTCTGCAAAAACAAGCAACCAAGAGTATACCTAGCGCTAAGGTAAAAGTGCAGTATATCAGCTACCTATTTCGTTAAACAGATGAGACAAAATAGCTAAATCAAATGAGCATGAGCTAAAACAAATAAGTGTATCGACTAAACAAGATCCAATAAACAATACAACAATAGAAAACAAGCGTTCGTACAACTAGTTAACAACAAGTAGGTCAGGCAGAGAGGAAGGGTAGTGTTTCCTGAAGAGGTGGGTTTTCAGCCTGCGGCGAAATATGGGCAGTGACTCTGCTGTCCTAACATCAGTGGGAAGTTCATTCCACCACTGTGGGGCCAGAACAGAAAAGAGTCGTGACCGTGTGGATCGGCCAGAAGGACCCTTGAGTGACGAGGCAATCAGTCGCCCCGAGGTGGCAGACCGAAGTGGTCGGGCAGGGGTGTAGGCATCGACCATAGCCTGGAGGTAAGAAGGAGCTGTTCCTTTCACTGCCCTATAGGCTAGCACCAGGGTTTTGAACTGGATGCGAGCCGCTACGGGGAGCCAGTGTAGAGAACGGAGAAGGATGGTTGTGTGGGAGAACTTGGGGCGGTTGAACACCAGACGAGCCGCAGCTTTCTGAACAAGCTCCAGAGGTCTGATGGCAGATGCCGGAGCACCAGCAAGGAGGGAGTTGCAGTAGTCCAGGCGGGAGATGACAAGAGCCTGGATGAGCACATGGGCTGCCTTCTCCGTGAGGAAGGGGCGAATCCTCCTGATGTTGTAGAGGAGGAATCTGCAGGACCTTGTCACTGATGCGATGTTTGCCGAGAACGTCAGTTGATCGTCCAGGGTCACACCCAGATTCTTCGCAGTCCGAGTTGAGGTCACCACAGCATTATCAATGGTGATGGCCATGTCTCGGTGCGGACAGCCCTTCCCCGGGAGGAACATCAGCTCGGTCTTGTCCAGGTTGAGCTTCAGGTGGTTTGTCGACATCTACTCCGAGATGTCAGCCAGACAAGCAGCAATGCGTGCCTCCACTTGGATATCAGAGGGGGGGAATGAGAGGATCAGCTGGGTGTCATCGGCATAGCAGTGGTAGGAAAAGCCATGGGAGTGGATGACAGCACCAAGAGATGTAGTGTAGAGAGAGAAAAGAAGAGGACCCAGAACCGAGCCTTGGGGAACCCCAGTTGTGAGCCTGTGTGGTTCTGACACAGACCCTCTCAGCATCACCTGGTAGGAGCGACCCGTCAGGTAGGATGCAAACAGGGAGAGTGCAGAGCCTGAGACACCCATCCCCTCGAGGGTGGAGAGGAGGATCTGATGGTTCACCGTGTCGAACGCTGCAGACAGGTCCAGGAGTATCAGGACGGAGGAGAGAGAGTTCGCTCTAGCGGCATGGAGCGACTCCGTCACTGCCAGGAGGGCGGTCTATGTCGAGTGACCCACTTTGAACCCAGACTGGTTGGAGTCCAGGAGGTTGTTCTGGTGGAGATAGGAGGACAGTTGTTTAAAGACAGCACGTTCGAGAGTTTTAGATAGGAAGGATAGAAGGGAAACCGGTCTGTAGTTCTTGATCTCAGAGGGGTCAAGTGTCGGTTTCTTCAGGAGGGGGGTGACTCTGGCAGTCTTGAAAGCAGAGGGAAAGTAGCCAGATGTCAGAGGTGTTAATAAGGTGGGTTAAGAAGGGAAGAAGTTCAGGTGCAATAGACTGCAGCAGAGTGGATGGGACCGGGTCCAGAGAGCATGAGGTGGGGCGACTAGAGGTAACAAGGAGAAGGACCTCGTTAGGGGAGAGGGGAGAGAAGTGGGATAGAGAGGGGGAGGGGGGGGGGGGGAAGAGGAGTAGATGAAGGTAGAGAGGGGGGGGTGGCAGGCAGACGGGTGTGGGTAGTGCGCAGGGCACCAGCCGGGGGAGGAGGGAAGGAGGATCGGATATCGTTCACCTTCTTGTCAAAGAAGTTGGCGAAATCGTCAGGGAGGAGGAACGAGGAGGGAGGAGGGGGTGGTGGTTGCAGGAGAGAGGAGAAAGTTTCAAAGAGTTTTTTAGGGTTGGAAGCAGAAGCCTGAATTTTAGTGCAGAAGAAAGCAGCTTTAGCAGCTGATGGAGAGGAGGAAAAAGTAGAAATGAGAGATTGGAAGGTGAGAAGGTCCTCCAGGAGGGTGCCATTTCTCCATTTGCGCTCAGCCGCTCTCAGGCTCCGTCTCTCAGTCCGCACTGAGTCCGACAATCAGGGGGCAGGTGGAGTTTGGCGTGCAGGCCTGATGGTGAGGGGACAGAGATGGTCGATAGAAGAGGATAGAGTAGAGAAAAGAAGATCTGTGGCGGTATCAGGGGAGGGGCTGTGAGGGGGGAGAGGGGCTGTGAGGGGGGAGAGGAGAGAGAGAGAGAGTAGGATATGAAGTAGTGATCAGAGAGTTTCTTACCCTTTTCACTGGAAAGAGGAGTGACAGACAGGTTAGCAGTAGAGCAGCCTCTGGTGAAGATCAGGTCCAGTTGGTTGCCCGCTTCATGGGTAGGAGGAGATGGGGAAATAACTAGGTCAAAGGCGGCGAGAAACGAAAGTAATGGGTCTAGCTGCTTCTCAGTCGGGAGGTTGAAGTCACCCAGAAGGATGAATCCAGAGCCATCGACAGGGAAGTGAGAGACTAGATGGTCCAGCTCCTCCAGGAAGCCACCAGCAGGGCCCGGTGGGCGATAAACAACTGCAATGGTGAGCTTGACTGGATGAGAAACAGTGACCACATGAAATTCAAATAATTAGGAGAGAATTGTGACAGTGAAACAGGAGAGTATTTCCATTTTCTGGAAATTAGCAGACCAGTACCACCACCTGTCCGCACGGCTCTGGGAGTGTGAGAGAAAGAGTACACATCTGACAGAGCCGCGGGGTAGCAGTGTTATCTGGTTTGATCCAAGTCTCAGTTAGAGCAAGGAAGTTGAGGGAGAGCAAGGATGCGTAGCCTGAGATGAAAGTAGCTTTGCCTTCCACCACAGCCGAGTGGCAATTCCAAAGCCCTCCTGTTACCACTTGCTCGACGTGAGTTGAAAGAGTAGGATATATTAGATTAGTGGTATCGCGACATCTGGGTGTAACCCAGTGTTTTTGCGACCACCAGGAAGAGGAGAGGACAGGAATAGGAAGAAAACACATCGTAGATCACTAAACATATACAAACTACTATATCTATCACACTACTATATATGTCACTAAACACTGATGCTGCTTATGAAGAGAAGAAGCACTCAATGTCGAAGGTCATACATTGACGAAGTCGGGCTTTGACAAAGTCGCCTCTTGCCTTTGTTCGCCTAGCCTTCGTTTGCTAGCCGCTTAAAAGCTACCGCTTTCAGAGCAAGTATTTAAGGCCACTTCAACTGATTGCTAATCGCCTGCGAGGAGTGTAGGCCCCTCCCCTATTTATCGAAGGCTATTGAGCTGGTTGAGGTGAAAGTCCCTTTAATGGGGCTGTCAGCTGAGACCTAACAATAGGCTTTGAAGCAAGCAAAATAACAAACTACTTTTAAGCTAAACCAACTATAGTTGATCTCCTCTCTATAGTCAGACTCGTCGTTGTTGACGATTCGGCCTATCACTGTCGTGTCGGTGGATCTGTTTTTGCGGTATGCATACTGCCACGGATCCAGCGAGGCAGGTAGCGTGGAGCTGATGTATTCCCTCACCAGTTTCTCGAAGCACTTGCTGACGATCGGGGTGAGAGCGACAGGTCTCCAGTCGTTCAGGCATGTCACTTTGGCCTTTTTGGGAATGGGCACAATGGTTGACATTTTGAACCCTGCAGGGACCACAGCCTGGGAGAGGGAGAGGTTAAAGATGTCAGCGAAGACACCCGCCAGCTGGTCTGCACATGCCTTAAGGACCCGGCCTGGGATCCCATCAGGTCCGGCTGCCTTGTGGATGTTGACCCGTGCGAAGGCTGTACGCACTTCTCTCTCCGAGATGGTTAGAGGGTTCTCCTCTGCTGGTGCTGCTGATGGCCCCGCTTGGCTGCCGCGGTTGGGGCTGATCTCAAACCGGCCGTAGAAAGTGTTCAGTTCGTTGGGGAGGGAGGCAGGCGGGTTCACCTTGCTTCTGGTTCTTGTTTTGCAGTCTGTCAAGGTGTGTACCGCCTGCCATGTGCTCCTGATGTCGCCATTGCTGAGTTGGTCTTGCATCTTTTTTGTGTAGGCCTTTTTCGCCTTCCTGATGGCGCTGTTTAGGGCCGCGCGCGTCGTGTTGCGCGTTTCCACGTCGCCAGATTTGAAACCAACATCCCGTTCATGCAGATGTGCACGTACTCCGCTGTCCATCCATGATTTCTGATTGGGATAGATCCGAACTGTCTTTTTTGGGACTATGTCATCTATGCACTTACTGATAAAGCCAGTGACTGAGTCTGAGAGTTCGTTGATGTTATTCCCAGCGGCGTTCTTAAACATCCCCCAGTCAGTCTGGTAGAAGCAGGATTGTAGCATAGCGTCTGTGTCCTCAGACCAGACACACACACACACACACACACATTACATTACAGTCATTTAGCAGACGCTTTTATCCAAAGCGACTTACAATAAGTGTATTCAACATAGGTAGGGAACGAAAACTACTAATCACCAGAAGTCTTTAGTGCATTTTCTGCAAAAACAAGCAACCAAGAGTATACCTAGCGCTAAGGTAAAACTGCAATATATCAGCTACCTATTTCCTTAAACAGATGAGACAAAATAGCTAAATCAAATGAGCATGAGCTAAAACAAATAAGTGTATCGACTAAACAAGATCCAATAAACAATCCAATAATCCAATAAACAATACAGCAATAGAAAACAAGCGTTCGTACAACTAGTTAACAACAAGTAGGTCAGGGAGAGAGGAAGGGTAGTGTTTCCTGAAGAGGTGAGTTTTCAGCCTGCGGCGAAATATGGGCAGTGACTCTGCTGTCCTAACATCAGTGGGAAGTTCATTCCACCACTGTGGGGCCAGAACAGAAAAGAGTCGTGACCGTGTGGATCGGCCAGAAGGACCCTTGAGTGACGAGGCAATCAGTCGCCCCGAGTTGGCAGACCGAAGTGGTCGGGCAGGGGTGTAGGCATCGACCATAGCCCGGAGGTAGGAAGGAGCTGTTCCTTTCACTGCCCTATAGGCTAGCACCAGGGTTTTGAACTGGATGCGAGCCGCTACGGGGAGCCAGTGTAGAGAGCGGAGAAGGATGGTTGTGTGGGAGAACTTGGGGCGGTTGAACACCAGACGAGCCGCAGCTTTCTGAACAAGCTCCAGAAGTTTGATGGCAGATGCCGGAGCACCAGCAAGGAGGGAGTTGCAGTAGTCCAGGCGGGAGATGACGAGAGCCTGGATGAGCACCTGGGCTGCCTTCTCCGTGAGGAAGGGGCGAATCCTCCTGATGTTGTAGAGCAGGAATCTGCAGGACCTCGTCACTGATGCGATGTTTGCCGAGAACGTCAGTTGATCGTCCAGGGTCACACCCAGATTCTTCGCAGTCCGAGTTGAGGTCACCACAGCCTTATCAATGGTGATGGCCATGTCTCGGTGCGGACAGCCCTTCCCCGGGAGGAACATCAGCTCGGTCTTGTCCAGGTTGAGCTTCAGGTGGTTTGTCGACATCCACTCCGAGATGTCAGCCAGACAAGCAGCAATGCGTGTCTCCACCTGGGTATCAGAGGGGGGGAATGAGAGGGTGTCATCGGCATAGCAGTGGTAGGAAAAGCCATGGGAGTGGATGACAGCACCCAGAGATGTAGTGTAGAGAGAGAAAAGAAGAGGACCCAGAACCGAGCCTTGGGGAACCCCAGTTGTGAGCCTGTGTGGTTCTGACACAGACCCTCTCAGCATCACCTGGTAGGAGCGACCCGTCAGGTAGGATGCAAACAGGGAGAGTGCAGAGCCTGAGACACCCATCCCCTCGAGGGTGGAGAGGAGGATCTGATGGTTCACCGTGTCGAACGCTGCAGACAGGTCCAGGAGTATCAGAACACACACACACAAACAGGGTATATATATATATGTATACATATATATGTATATATATATATATATATATATATATGTATGTATGTATGTATGTATGTATATATATATATATATATATATATATATATATATATATATATATATATATATATATATATATATATATATATATATATATATGGTGTTATGATAACAGAACCAGGGTTCCGAGGTGATAGAATCTGAACCCAATTGATGATAATAAAACACAGGGACCCGGACTCGTATGGGTCATGGATATACAAGCAAGCACAGTGACGGTCTGTCTGCAATGGATAAAGTGGTGAAAGTTGGTGATAGCTGGGAAGGAATTCATAAAAATTGTGCACATGGTGAGAAGTTTTAGATTTTTGGCATGGTGTTAAGTATGGGCATAAGGTTTTCAAAAACCATCACAAACGAGTTGGGCTCGCCCCCTAGGGGTCGGTTTGCAATGAATCCAATATTGGATAGTTCAGTATATGGTTGAAACCCCAAATAAATGATAGAAGAGATTATGTTACTATTGGGTAGCCTTGGGTATTCTTTAGAATGCTTTATTCTTAATGCAAAATCAATTACAACAGTGGCAAAACTCAAATAAAATAGTATGTGCCCAACATTTGGCAACACATATATATAAAAAAGAAAAAATAGAGCTGAATTATTAGGTCCCTCAGTGTGTTTTCCAGTTTCGGGCAAGCGGGGCCATCTCAGCCAAAGTGTCACGTAATATATATATATATTTTTTTTACTTGAAATTTTTATCCCGCGATTTTTTTGTAACCCATTTTTTTCACCCGGTGCCAATTTCCTAAGTGATCCTGGGCGCTACACCAGCCCTACACCAGCACTACACCAGTCCCCCACAGTAGGTAGGGAGGCCAGGGCCGAGCTCATGCTTCCTTCAGGCATGAGAGCCAACTGACCTTCTTGTCACCTGACAGGGGGGAGTTTCCCTGGTTGGACGTAGCGCGTGGAAGGAACACGTTATTCCAACCAGTTCCCTTCCCCTCCATCAGGCGCCCCGGCTGTCATGGGGGAGGCGGTATAGCGACCAGGATTACTACATGTTTTTGTGAGGGTATTAACTACCCTAGGAGACACGGGGAGAACATGCAAACTCCACACAGAGTAGGCCCTTTCGCCGACCCCACCTAGGGTATGGGCGCTGATGACGCGGAGGAGTCACGTAATAATGAAAATAGACTATCATCAGGGGTGCACATAACTTTTTAGGTCTAGTACTCAGAAGAGCACCTGGAGATGTGACTTGGTGCGCACCAAATAAATGGTCCCGCCCCGTTTTGTCAACGGGGGGGGGGGTGCTGCGCGAGAAAGGACGACGAAAGCGAGAAGGAGGATAAAAGCTTGGAGATTTCTCTCCCAGCTGTTGGTACGCAAAAGCGACTCACGTCGTCTGATGTTCCGCGCATTATTTATTTTGGGTGCGCACCTGCGCACCAGTTATGTGCACCCCTGACTATCATGCCTTAATGTCACTGCGGAGGCGCAGACCCGCGCGGTATTAATTTATAATACTGTAGGCTACTGTATATTGATCACATGAACACCACACAGCCAATAGCCTAATAAATCTTACCATCTGATGAGGAAACTAGAGTGGATGAAAGCTGTGTCCAGAAGATCCATTCCGACGTAGGACAGTTATATATTAATCAAAAATTAACTAATTTAATCAATAAGTAATCAATAAGCTCTGGTCCATGATCGGATAGCAGCGTATGCTGGATTTCATCATATTTTTACCTCTGTAAAGGTGAGCAATGTTCATTAGAAAAGGCTTATATAATGTCCTTTCCGTGTTTTATTAGCCTTTTATTTGGTCATGGGGTTAAACCTTGTAAACTTCTTTATTCTCCTTACACATGAGAGCATGTATTACTTGATCCATCGTGCGATCGAAGGACTCTCTTCCAGACAGAACACAGAACAGTTTTACTAGTCAAGGCGACGCCGCATCTGTTATATATTTAGACGAGAGACGCACCAGAGAACTTGCACCAGCGTTGCCAGATGTTGTGAGAGAAATAAGCAACCAGATCTAGGAAAACAAGCCCAAAAGAAGCAACTATGGCACTAGGCCATTATGAGCACTTTAATTAAACCTGTATACATTGGTATTATATAGGCTACTGTATACATTGAAAATAGCCGCTCTACAAGCCAATCTACAAGCCTATTGAAAATAGCCGATCTACAAGCTCACAACGCTTCGCGAGATCTGCTTTTTAAAATTATCTTGAAATAAAATGTGGAATATGTGGAAGATTTTTTAAACATTCTAACAACACAAATATGGTACAGGGCTCCAGCTGGCACAAAACATTTTCAGATGGGGCTTATAGGGACAAATTTGCCTGGTTAAAATAATTGAACAATTGTGAAGCAAGCCCAAATAACCAACTACACTTTAGAAACAAGCCCAAAAAACTGCACCCAACAGCTACCAATATTTACAAGCAACTTAAAAAAATAAGGCCAAATTCGCTTATAATAAGTGGATATGGCAACACTGTTCAGTACGGTGACGTTGAAGTTGGATGTTGTTGGATGCAGCCGTCCAGATTAATCATGATCTACACCTGGTGATCCGCACGCTTCAGGGATATACGAACCCCTTTGGGAATTGCACGTCAGTTTGAGCTTACAGAAAATACGCCCTCCTTTACGAACTTTATTTAGCCCATATTTACGACCAGCATAATGAATCAGGGCCATTGTTTTTCAATAGGAAGGAAGTATTGTGTGAATAAATGCTACTATAAGTTTAGTATTGTTTGAGATGGAATATAATGAAAGAATAAAGTAAACAGTGTCTGTCAGAAAGAGAAAGCTGTGACTAATGACTTTCTGTCCATTAATGGAGCTGGAACCTTTATTTGAGCAGCATTTTACTAGTTCAGTGTTTACTATATAGCTAGTACTTAACTAGTTACCGTCCATCTATAGTTACTAGCTTCATGCTAATCACGTGTGGGGGTGTGTGTGTGTGTGTGTGTGTGTGTGTGTGTGTGTGTGTGTGTGTGTGTGTGTGTGTGTGTGTGTGTGTGTGTGTGTGTGTGTGTGTGTGTGTGTGTGTGTGTGTGTGTGTGTGTGTGTGTGTGTGTGTGTGTGTGTCCACAGAGAGAGGACTGGTGCAGTGTGTGACCATCCCACCAGCATTGAACAAAGTAAAGCCTGACATTTCATTCATTTGTGTGAAAAACATGATGTAAATAATAAATACATGGAATACATAATAACTCACTAAATAATACAACTCTAAACTACCAAAACTACAACTTATTTTAATAAATGAATAAATACATACATATATACACACATATATATATATATATATATATATATATATATATATATATATATATATATATATATATATATATATATATATATATATATATATATATATGTATGTATATATGTATATATATATAGATATAGATATAGATATATAGTAGCGATCGGCTATCACACACATACTATATATATATATATATAAATCGTTTTGTTGTTGTAATTGTTGTTGCCTCTTTGAGTTGTTTCAAAGTCAGAATGTGTTTTATTTACATTGTATCCTGGGGTAGGGTTAGAAAATAAATCATAGTAAAGTTCGTTAAAAATCATATATTTCCATAGGATATAAATGTATGACTGAAGGTGTGTTTAACATTGATGAACTGTTGTGTTCCAGTGGATGTCAGTCTGCAGGAGATTTTAAAGCCACACATGATCGTTGTGACAAAGAGGTTAGAAGAAGGTCAGAGAGAAGACATCACTGGACCAGGACCTGGGACCTCCTTAAACAAGATCTACACAGAGCTCTACATCACAGAGGGACACGGTGAAGGGGTTAATCAGCAACATGAGGTGTGGCAGCTTGAGAAAGCATCCAGGATGGAGAAGAACCTCCTTGACAAGCCAATCCTGTGCTCTGACATCTTCAAACTCTTACAAGGCAGAGTGAAACCCATCCGAAGTGTTCTGACAAAGGGCATCGCCGGCATTGGAAAAACATTTTCTACGTACAAGTTCGCTCTGGACTGGGCGGGGGGCGTGGCCAATCAACACATCCATCTCGTGATTCTGATGTCGTTCCGGGAGCTGAACTTGGTCAGACATAAGCAGTTCAGTCTTCTCACACTGATCCATGAGTTCCATCCAACATTGAAGAAGCTGACAGCAGAGAAGCTTGCTGCCTGTAAGACTCTGTTCATCTGTGATGGTTTAGATGAAAGCAGAATTTCCCTGAACTTCCACAACAATGACATTGTTTCTGATGTCACAGTGACATCATCAGTGGGCGTGCTGTTGACCAACCTCATCAAGGGGAATCTGCTCCCCGCAGCTCTCCTCTGGGTAACTACCAGACCTGCAGCAGCCAATCAGATCCCTCCTGAATGTGTTGACAGGGTGACAGAAGTACGAGGCTTCACAGACCTCCAGAAGAACGAGTACTTCAGGAAGAGATTCAGTGATGAGAAGCTGGCCAGTAAAATCATCTCACACATCAACGCAACAAGGAGCCTCTACGTCATGTGTCACATCCCACTCTTCTGTTGGATCGCTGCTACCGTCCTGGAGGACATGTTGAAGACAGACGAGACAGAACAGCTGCCCACGACCCTGAATGAGATGTACCTCCACTTCGTGTTGGTCCAGACAAGGAGGAAGAAGCAGAAGTATTCACAAGATGTGAATCAACAGGAGCTGATGGAGTCTGACTGGGAGGTTCTTCTGAAGCTGGGAAGGCTGGCATTTGAACATCTGGAGAAAGGGAGCATCATGTTCTACCAAGAAGACCTGGAAGAGTGTGGTCTTGATGTCACAGAGGCCTCCCTGTACTCAGGAGTGTGCACAGAGATCTTCAAAAGAGAGAGTGTGCTCTTCCAGAGAAAGGTCTACAGCTTCATTCATCTGAGCATTCAGGAGTTTCTGGCAGCAGTTTACCTGTTACACTGTTTCAATGAGAGGAAGACGGAGGTGCTGAAGACATTCCTGGAAGGTTACAACAGTGACAGTTCCCTGGATGACTTCCTGAAGAAAGCCATGTTCAAAGCCCTGAAGAGTAAAAATGGCCACCTGGACCTCTTTGTCCGCTTCCTTCATGGCCTCTCACTGGAGTCCAGTCAGAGGCTGTTAGGAGGCCTGCTGGGTCAGAGAAAGAACAGTCCAGAGAGCATCCAGAGAGCCATCAACAACCTGAAGGAGATTGACTACGATGACTCTCCTGACAGATGCATCAACATCTTCCACTGTTTGATGGAGATGAAGGATGACTCAGTACTGCAGGAGATCCAAAAGCTCCTGAAGCCAGAGAACAGATCAGAGAAGGAACTTTCTGACACCCAGTGTTCAGCTCTGGCCTTCATGCTGCTGATGTCAGAGAAGGTTCTGGATGAGTTTGACTCTCAGTCATACAACACATCTAACTATGGGCGATATAGACTGCTGCCAGCTGTGAGGAACTGCAGAAAGGCTCGGTTAGTATTCATGTGAATTTCAATCATACTAAAGCTTCAGTCAGTCATTTTAAACATCACTAAATATGCAACTAAACTGTTTTTGTACTTTTAAATGTAAAACATTTTACAGTATCAATTATACAAATACTGTAAAACATTGGGTTATATGCAGCATCTACAATAGTATTATTATTAGTATTTACTCTTTTTGTGGTAGTAATATTAGTAACCAAAGTAAAGTATTAATAATGATAGCATCGCATTAATGCATGCTTTCATTTAAACTCAGTGATATGTTACATTATAATATTACTTTAGATATTGCTTTTACATTACACACAAAACACCCTAGAATGAAATACAAATATATACTAGACATGATATAGGGCATAGCAGTGGTGGACATTTTCTGGTTCCATCGATCAAGACCCCATTCATTTTTCCCATAGAGATTTCCAATAATATTTATATCAATTATTTTAAGCCTAGAATCAAGCCATCCAGGATCCTGGTGAATCATGACCATAAAACGTTTGATTCTATGAAAATAAATATGTATTAGATATAGTATATCATATAATTAAATATTCAATTTAGTTTTTTCACAGTCTAAGCTAATTTAGTGAACATCACACTGTACATAGACATTGTATTTAAAGTGCAAAGTCATATTTTGTGGCTTCATTCTGTCATCGATGAGTAACTCAATAATGCTGTATTGGATCATAAATAAAGAAAGAAAACTGTATTATACATTAGATTAACATGAAATGGAAATGGTCCTTTGTATACAACTAAACTTGTTTTCAAACATTTAGCCTCAGAGGGCTTGTTTCCAATGGAAACAATAGAAACAAGCCCCTTGGGGCTTTTTCTGTTATCCTTTAGTGTTATTTTTTTTTAGCATTTCTTTTAATTTAGTCTTAGTCCAGTTTCAATCACCCTTGTTAGTTTTTATATTTATTTAGTCAAGCTAATTCTGTTTTTATTTAGTTTAGTTTTAGTCGACTAAAAGTCAAGCATTTTAGTCTGTATCTTAGTCAACAAAAACCTTTGACATTTTAGTTTTACATTTGAATTTGTGTCTGTTAGTCTACTTTTATTCCATGAAACTTGACATTTTACCACACTGATCCCAGTACAGCCTAACACTAAACACAGAGTCATTATAAAACCCATGTCCAGTTCAACCCACTGATCCCAGTACAGCCTAACACTAAACACAGAGTCGTTATAAAACCCATGTCCAGTTCAACCGTAAGCAACCAGGTCTAAGAAAACCAGCCTATATACATTGGCTATTTGAAAAAATCTGATCTACAAGCTCATAACTTGATCTGCTATTTTCAAAACAAATCTTGTATGTAAGTCCCTGGCACAAAATATTTTTATATGGGGGCCCACAGACAAATAGATATTAATTTGGGGTTCTCGACATGAAAATGTTTGAGAGCCACTTTAAACAACACCAGCAAACAAAAGCAACTACACTTTAGAAACAAGCCCCCAAAAAACACAACCACCAATATTTACAAGAGACTTCAAAGAAAAACAAGCAAAAATTTGCTTATAATAAGCAGACATGGCAACACAATGGGTTTTCTATCTGTGGAACCACAAAATGGCGGCCTCTGCTATACTCTATATTACCACTCGTCGGACGTACGTTTGATAACGTCAACGAATGTTTTGTCATAAAGCTAAAACACATTTTCCCTTTTAATCTGTAATTACAGACTTGTTGAGCTTCACATGGATGAGACACGCTGTGAGATCCTGGTCTCAGCTCTCAGCTCTAATCCGTCCAGTCTGATGGAACTGGAAATAACTCGCGGCTTCCTGTCAGCATCTATGGTGAAGCAGCTTTGTGACGCAATGAAGAGTCCACACTGTAGACTGCAGATACTGAGGTCAGTACCCCCCCCCCCCCCCCCAAACCTGTGTGTGTGTGTGTGTGTGTGTGTGTGTGTGTGTGTGTGTGTGTGTGTGTGTGTGTGTGTGTGTGTGTGTGTGTGTGTGTGTGTGTGTGTGTGTGTGTGTGTGTGTGTGTGTGTGTGTGTGTGTGGTCCAGCAGTGGGCTGGTCTAGAACATCCACTCCTCTGGGTCTCTGTTTTGCACTGATCTGTTCATTTACACTTATTTATTGGCATGAATATTGTACCAAAAACAGCTTTCATATCTATTTAAGGGCATCACTGGTATTTTATTTCTAATTCTCAACATGTGCAAAGTGTAGACTGACATAATTATCAGTGGAATGGAAATGGGTGTGGCCGGGGGTTTGACTAGGAAGTCGGTTGCTCTGGCCAAAGTATTTTGTGCTCCATAAATATATGTTTGCTATTATCCATATTAACCTATAAGTCCCCCCCACACTCTCTCTCTCTCTCTCTCTCTCTCTCTCTCTCTCTCTCTCTCTCTCTCTCTCTCTCTCTCTCTCTCTCTCTCTCTCACTCACTGCATTGTGTGTGTGTGTGTGTGGACTGAGGTGAATGAGGCCTTTTGTATTTTCCACCTGTTATTTTTCAACCTGTACTGTTTCTACACAACAAGGTAAGAAGAGTTAAGTTTAAAAGCTGGTGTCGGTGGGGATGGCGTCCCCGATGCAGAGGGAACGTCGTCCATCAGACATGAGGCGAGAATAGGCGCTGAACCTTGTTTTACCTTTGATGAAGAGTTGTTGGCTTTGGGTGAACAAGTGGAACATGAAAGTATCTCATGGCTCACGCATGAATAAAGCTGTAGTTGTTTTTCTAAAGGAAGAGCATCTTGTCCATGAGCTAGTTGCAGCAGGTTTACTATTGGATGAAAGCCTTGTTTGTTTTACTCCGTTGGCTGTGCGATCTACACAGGTTACCATGTCAGGAGTCCGTTACAAGTCCCTCCTTCATTCCAAATGAAGCACTGGAATGTGAATTGATGTGCTATAGAAAGCTTGCTACAGGGTTCAGGCAGGTGTAGTTATAATATGCAAATATGTCTTCCCTGTGTATGTTTGGGTTCTTCCTGTATACTGAAAGCTTTTGTGTCAAAAGGCCCAATCGAAATACACTGTTTTAACTACGTACTAAAAACATCCCCCCCCCTTATTATCATACAACAACAGCTGTGGGCGTGGCTAACTCAAACGCACATGTGTGACTGTGACGCCCCATTCACACGCTGATCATGGGACGCCAGGTTGTTAGTGTGGTTGTCCTAACAGGGCAACCAGACTATAGTAATCTTCACACTTTATTAGTGTGGTTGCCCTAACAGGGCAACCACACTATAGCTCTAGGGATACTTTATTCTTCTTTATAGATACACTTTATTTTGCCGTGCTACTCCTCCCACAGTTTTTTTCCCCAATTTTGTGCCATATGTCAAAATGACCGGCTTCACCGGGAATCGTGCGCTTGTATTTTTCTAAGAGATTGGTTGCATAGTTTAATTGATATTGATTTATTAGTGCATTACATTTCCCCATCCACTTTAATGAAAAAATGAAAAAACTCCCATTCAAGTATTTTTTTCTCAGAAACCATAAGGGTTAGAGTTACAAGACTTTGAGGGAAGGTTCATAATTTAGTGGCTTTTTTTTATTTATTTTTTTACCAAAAATGCCAGAAATCACGAACGAAACGTCCGGTCAATCCCAAATTTGAATCACGTTTCAATGGTGGTTTACTCAACGAATCCCCAAAAGCATTTCCACTTTGATCCATAGGGGGCGCCACAAATGCTCAAATTGTAACCGTTTGATGCAAAAACCTTATGTTGGGGGGATCAATCCTCTCAAAATGAAACGCAAGTGATCTCAGGAGTTACGTGACAATGTAATTGGCACAGCCTCCGATGGTATTCCTCCCAGCGTATTCCTTGAGTCCCGACTGCAGCGACCCGCGACTCGCGTCGGCGCAACCACACTCTGCAATTGCCCTGAATTGCGACGCGTCTAGTTATTATTATTAGTGTGGTTGCCCGAATGGGCAACCAGACTATTGTTATAGATAAACTTTATTAGTGTGGTTGCCCGAATGGGCAACCAGACTATTGTTATAGATAAACTTTATTCTTTCTAGATAAACATTATTTCAAAGTGCTACTCCTCCCACAGTTTTTTTTGCCCAATTTTGTGCCATATGTCAAAATGACCGGCTTCACCGGGAATCGTGCGCTTGTACTTTGCTAAGAGATTGGTTACATAGTTTAATTGATATTGATTTATTAGTGCATTAAATTTCCCCATCCACTTTAATGGGAAAATGAAAAAACTCCCATTCAAGTATTTTTTTCTCAGAAACCGTAAGGGCTAGAGTTACAAGACTTGCAGGGGAGGTTCATGATTTAGTGCGAAATTATTAAACAAAATTACACACCAATCGGCCTCATGGTGGCGCTATAACAGCCCCCTTCACGTTTTGGCCTTTAACTCTTGAACCGTAGGTCGTAAAATCAAAATGTCTTTTTCCCTGGATTCCTTGGGTCACGACACATCTCCCCATATAGGCCACGGCCATTTGCGTCTGGATAGATTTTTTGATATTGATTTATTAGTGCAATACATTTCCCCATCCACTTTAATGGGAAAATGAAAAACTCAAATTCAAGTATTTTTTTCTCAAAAACCGTAAAGGCTAGAGTTTAAAAACTTGGAGGGGGGGTTCATACTTTATTGCCAAATTATTAATAAAATAATTACACCAGTCAGGATATATTTTCCGCCATTTAGAATTTTCTTCAAACACACTTTTAGCTCCTCCTCCCACATATTTTGTCCAAATTTTACAAAATGGTCTCTGGGCCCATGCGATAAACATATCCAAACGGCATTTTGATATTCATTACCGTTCGTCCGTAAATGGCTTCCAAAGTTAGTGGGAGGGGGCCGTTTTACCAAAAATGCCAGAAATCATGAACGAAACGTCCGGTCAATCCCAAATTTGAATCACATGTCAAGGATGGTTTACTCAACAAATCCCCAAAAGCATTTCCACTGTGATCCATAGGGGGCGACACAAATGCTCAAAATGTAACCGTTTGATGCAAAAACCTTATGTTGGGGGGATCAATCCTCTCTAAATGCAATCTGGGAACCCAAAGCCAAATGAGAAGGAAAAACAGCGCCCTCTGCTGTTTGTACTATCTCACTTGGCTCTGGGACAATGACGACGTAGCACCCGGAAACCGGGGTTTTGGTCTGCCTTCAGCGCATCACTTCCGGTGGTGCGACTATGTTTTCATTCCCACTAACAATATTTCTACACGGAACACTAACACCACTTCTCCCAGAGAACATGGATCGTTTTGGTTATAAGCCCACTTGTTTCTATGATGAAAGAGTAAGTTAAAATGTGAATATCTTTCCGTGGTTTTGTCTGTTCCGCGGACGCTATTGTTAAATTAGTTTGGGTTTGTTTCGAGGGGGAAGGATCGACGGACACGTGAATCCCGCCCACTACATTTGATTGGGTAAAGCGCGGCCTGCTTCCTGATCTGAAGGCACGCCCACTTGTAGCCCAGTGCGTACACGTTATGACGAACCTTCACGACAGATTCCAACGCAGAGCAGAATCTGTTCTTGAGAGATTACTCTAAATGAAACGCAAGTGATCTCAGGAGTTACGTGACAATGTAATTGGTGCAGCCTCCGACGGTATTCCTCCCAGCGTATTCCTCGAGTCCCGGCGGCAGCGACCCGCGACTTGCGTCGGCGCAACCACACTCTGCAATTGCCCTGAATTGCGACGCGTCTAGTTTGTCTCTATATCTGTAAAATCAACTGCAACAGTCCTTTCATTGTTTACCAGTTGAAAAAGACATGTGACAAATGTCTGTTTTTTATTCATAACGACACCTTCAGCACATTACAAATGACTGTTTTCACCAACTTATTGGTGAAAGTATGGAACTTAAGATCCCTTCTTCTGAACATCGTACGAGAAATGTAAAGGCAGTCGCCGTAACCTACATAATGTAGTAAACAACCTATTAAACCGGGTTGTTTTTGTCAGCATTAACTCTTTGACTGAACTGTTTCTGAACTGTTCAGTCTCTGAGGAGGCGGGGTTTATGTTTCTGAACTGTTCAGTCTCTGAGGAGGCGGGGTTTGTGTTTCTGAACTGTTCAGTCTCTGAGGAGGTGGGGTTTGTGTTTCTGAACTGTTCAGTCTCTGAGGAGGCGGGCTTTATGTTTCTGAACTGTTCAGTCTCTGAGGAGGCGGGGTTTATGTTTCTGAACTGTTCAGTCTGTGAGGAGGCGGGCTTTATGTTTCTGAACTGTTCAGTCTGTGAGGAGGCGGGCTTTATGTTTCTGAACTGTTCAGTCTGTGAGGAGGCGGGCTTTATGTTTCTGAACTGTTCAGTCTGTGAGGAGGCGGGCTTTATGTTTCTGAACTGTTCAGTCTCTGAGGAGGCGGGGTTTATGTTTCTGAACTGTTCAGTCTCTGAGGAGGCGGGGTTTGTTTCTGAACTGTTCAGTCTGTGAGGAGGCAGGCTTTATGTTTCTGAACTGTTCAGTCTGTGAGGAGGCGGGCTTTGTGTTTCTGAACTGTTCAGTGTCTGAGGAGGCGGGCTTTGTGTTTCTGAACTGTTCAGTGTCTGAGGAGGCGGGCTTTATGTTTCTGAACTGTTCAGTCTCTGAGGAGGCGGGGTTTATGTTTCTGAACTGTTCAGTGTCTGAGGAGGCGGGCTTTATGTTTCTGAACTGTTCAGTCTCTGAGGAGGCGGGGTTTATGTTTCTGAACTGTTCAGTCTCTGAGGAGGCGGGCTTTGTGTTTCTGAACTGTTCAGTGTCTGAGGAGGCGGGCTTTATGTTTCTGAACTGTTCAGTCTCTGAGGAGGCGGGCTTTATGTTTCTGAACTGTTCAGTCTCTGAGGAGGCGGGCTTTATGTTTCTGAACTGTTCAGTCTGTGAGGAGGCGGGCTTTATGTTTCTGAACTGTTCAGTCTCTGAGGAGGCGGGGTTTGTGTTTCTGAACTGTTCAGTCTCTGAGGAGGCGGGGTTTATGTTTCTGAACTGTTCAGTCTGTGAGGGGACGGGCTTTATGTCTCTGAACTGTTCAGTCTGTGAGGAGGCGGGCTTTATGTTTCTGAACTGTTCAGTCTGTGAGGAGGCGGGCTTTATGTTTCTGAACTGCCCATCACAAACACTTGAAGTGTCATTTAAATATGGGGTTCTTTTCCAGTTTCTTATCTATGAATTTTACATGACTCTAATAGGTCCTCTGATGTAGTTTTACGGATGTGGTTATAATATGCAAATATGTCTTATCTGTGTATTTTGGGGGTTCTTCCTGTAAGCTGAAAGCTTTTGTGTCAAAAGGCCCAATCGAAATACACTGTTTTAACTACGTACTAAAGCATCCCCTCCCCTTATTATCATACAACAACAGCTGTGGGCGTGGCAAACTCAAACGCACCTGTGTGACTGTGACGCCCCATTCACACGCTGATCATGGGACGCCAGGTTGTTTTTCTCTATATCTGTAAAATCAACTGTAACAGTCCTTTCATTGTTTACCAGTTGAAAAAGACATGTGACAAATTTTATCCATAATGACACCTTCAGCACATTACAGAGACTGTTTTCACCAACTTATTGGTGAAAGTATAGAACTTAAAGGAGAGATCCGGACATTTTAAGTGTTATCTTTGATGTGTCGCTAATCACTCACCATCATTGAAATGGACGTTGACTTATTCCAGAGAGTCCCGTCTCCTGCAGTCTGTCGACCCCCTCCGTTGGCATAACGGGAGCCTGTGTAAGAGTGAAATTCGTCTATTATAACCGATGCAAAGTTAGTATTTTCTCTACTACTGCTCATTGTGGAGTCTCATGATACTCAAACATGCACTTAAAGTCCCCGACGAGCTAACGCTAATGCAGAACTAGTTAACGCTGGTTGCTTGTTTCTCTCCCTGGCAACACCGAGTTGCCAGGTTCTGGGAGAGAAACAAGCAACCAGTGTTAACTAGTTCTGCATTAGCGTTAGCTCGTCGGGGACTTTAAGTGCATGTTTGAGTATCATGAGACTAATGTAGTAAACAACCTATTAAACCGGGTTGTCAGCATGCACTGAATTAACATGGAGACAGTTCCTTATTGTGAGCACGGCTCCATGTTAAAAACCCATGTGTGTTACAGACTAAGAGCGTCTCTGCATGTTAAATTAAACTGGCATAAAACCCTGGTTCAAAACGTTGTTTCAATACATCCATAGCGACACGTCAACTCAGTCGCCCGTCACCACCGCGGAACGACGTGGCCGACCGCATGACATTTTTATTCCTACTAGTGTGGATGATGTCTTGCATATTATTGGTCTAAGATTAACACCAGAAATGTGCATGGTACAGCATTTGTATAATCGTACCACTGTACTTTTTTGCCAACGGTTAATTAAGTATTCAATCAATCAATCAATCAATCAATCAATCAATCGCCACACCATCGGTCCAGAAGGCTTGTGTTTCTGAACTAAATTCATTATAGGATATACAGTATGCACTTCCACCATCGACAGCTATAGATAGAAAACAGATTAAACAATTCACTCACATTAAAATAAAATAGAAATAATAATAATAAGGCTAAGATTGTTTAGACAATCTTTTTTTTCTTGTCTGACCTGTTCGCTCATCACTGGGTTGAACTCAGCATGCATACGTTCATTCACATTATTTGGTTGTCATGTACAGATGTGCCATTCCAACTCTTCACACTCTCCTGATCTTTTCTTGAAAGTTTTCTGAAAACACAGGTTTTCCCCAGGTTTTTTTCACTGATTAGCCTCGCTAATTCTACTGTTTTGCTACTGAAAAGTGTCACTCCTCGACACTTCCAGCAGAGGTGCTCACGTTCAGAGTATGGGTGAATACTTATGTTAAAGGGATATTTCACTTTAAAAAAAACTTTTGGTCATTTTATCGTCTACTCAGGCCTTTGTGAGCCCCCCAGACAGTTTTTAAGTCGCTTGATTCAGTATTTAGATACACCACCACCACCAAAAGGTCTGACCCCCCCCCCCACCACCACCACAAGGTCTGATGTACTGGAGCTTCTGGATGCTCTTGCTAGGGATCCCGATGAGAAGTGCGTTGCAGTAGTCAAGCCTTGAGGAGACAAAGGCGTGAACTAGTTTTTCGGCATCTGGCAGGGTGAGTGTGGGGCGGAGCCTGGCTATATTTCGAAAGTCAGGTGGGGGTCCATTTTAACACAGAGGTTGGTGACTACGGGTGAGAGGGAGAGGATCTGGCCGGAGAAAGTGATGCTAGTTATTGGGGATGATTTGACCTGGTGTGGGGTGCCGATTAGAATGGCCTCTCTCCATGTTTCCTGTCTGTCTCCACATATCAAATGAGGGAAAACAAATATATACTGTGCGGTCTCGAACTCGGTCTCGCTCCCCGTCAGTCTCTGTCTTGACTCGGTCTCGTCCCCTCCCACCCTCGGTCTTGACTTAGACTCGGCCCTCCTCGGACTTGGTCTTGACTTGGACTCGCTTTGTGTGGACTCGACTACAACCCTACCCTGTTCCTCTACCCTGAGCCATCCCACCCTAGCATAATGAGCAAGGGTTAGGTGAGTTCTGGGTGTAAGGCCTTGTAGTAACCTGACCCGTTTGTTTGAGAGGTCTGCAGTTTAGTTTTTAATGCCTTTGAGGTACTAAAGTACCACAAGGTGCATATATAGTCAAAATGGATGGATGTGTGCTCCTGCTAGTGTCCTCACTGTGTTCCTACTGACCACTGAGGAGATCCTGAATAGAAAACGTGTTCTTTGGTTGACTTTTCTGGTTACTTTTATTGCCATGTTTTCACTTGAGACGTTGCCCTCTAAAATACAACCCAGGTAGGAAATTGTCGCCTTCTTTGACTGTGAAGTCTTTGGCCTTGCAGAGGTTTATTCTGGACCCAAAAGAATGGATTCAGTTTTGCCAAGGTGTAATCATATTTTGTTATCAGTGAGCCAGGTGCAGATTCTACCAAGTTCAGCGCTAAGGGCCTCCTCAACCTGTAATCTGGAAATTCGAACACACTCAAACCCCACAAGACGAAGCTCCGCACCATGGGTGGCCGGGCCTTCTGCTCAGCTGCTCCTCGGCTGTGGAATGCCCTGCCTGACCATATGAGAGCACCACAGTCCGTTGATGCTTTTAAAAGGGGACTAATTTTTTTTTAGTCTCCAGTCTCCAGTCATTCAGGCATGTCACTTTGGCCTTTTTGGGGTTGGGCAAAATGGTTGACATTTTGAATCCTGCAGGGACCGCAGCCTGGGAGAGGGATAGGTTGAAGATGTCAGCAAAAACTCCTGCCAGCTGGTCTGCACATGCTTTTAGGACCTGGCCTGGAATCCCATCAGGTCACACTGCTTTCTGGAATTTGATAAGTTTGAAGGCTGTGCGCATGTCGTCCTCCGAGATGGTTGAAGGGCTGGTGTCCTCTGCTGGTGTTGCCGCTGGCTGGTTGATGTCGCTGATGGCACCGCTGGGCTGCCGCGGGTAGAACTGGTCTCGAACCGGCCGTAGTAGATGTTCAGTTTGTTGGGGAGGGAGGCAGGCGGGTTCACTTCATTTCTGTTTTTTGCTTTGCTGTCCATCAAGGTGTGTACCGCCTGTGTGTACCGCCTGTTGAATTGGTCTTCCATCTTTGCAGTGAAGGCCTTCTTCGCCTTCATGATGACAATGTTTAGGGCCGCGCTCATGTACCCCACATTGCCAGATCTGAAACCAGTTCATGTATTTTTACACATACCTTACTGTTTACACCCCCCCCTCCCCCACACTCACACACACACACACACACACACACACTCACACACACACACACACACACACACACACACACACACACACACACACACACACACACACACTGCTTAATGCTCGGACCGTTATGGTCTTTTCTGTAGGCAGTGAAACCAGGGGGAGTGATGAAGGCATCAGATGCTAACTCTGTTAGCCACGTTTCAGTTCGTACAATAATGCATGTGTTCCTAGTCTCTGTGTTGTGTTTTACACGTGCCAGGAGCTCATCCATCTTGGTCACTGCTTTTGACTCACACAGAGATCTTACATTTGCCAGCAGGATTGAAGGCAGTGAGGGTTTATTTACATGTTTCCTCGTTCTTTCGACAAGCCCCGCTCTATTCCGACGGCGACCGGGCCGTGGTCACCATTTGCGCTGCTTCCATTCCATTGTCCCGGGCGAGACAAAAGGGGGTTTCTCCCACCACCCAGCCGGCGAAAAAGTCAGAAATTTGGTGTGCAATCACCTTTCTAATGTCCATACGTTCTTGTCTGTCATAACCCATTATACCCCCGACGGTGTAGATAAAAAAGAAGGCAAAAAAAAAGAAGGAAATAACGCGACGATGTTACGGAGCTCGCACGGAAGCAGCCATCTCCCACCATTGCGCTCCCACCTTCATCATCACCATCACTTCCATTCACTGTGTTTTTTACATGGGTGACTGTGCGTGTAAGCGTGTGTTCGTGTGTGCATGTATGTGTCCACTACATAAAGCCACGCTGCTCACAAATAAACGTAATCACATACTAGAAGTTGATTAGATGCGAAGTCACCCTCTCTCACTGTTTCTCGCTCGCTCTCTGCATGCATTCCATTCATTCTTGGCATTCACTTTCACACGTCTTCTCTTCTTCAGAGCTGCGTACTCCCGCCCATTTTACCCTCAGTTATGTCAATAGCCCCACCACAGACAGGACAGGAGGCAGGAAGTCTGCTCTCTGTGGCAACGGGGGAATCCATAGAGCACATGCACATTTTGATAAAATATTTATATTTGCCGGTAATGTATCGATTATTTATCACAAACGGGAGCACAACGATATATTGCTATATTGATTTTTTTGTCCCACGCCTACCAGGCAACAGGTGAAACAATCCTTTTCAACACAGGTGGAAACACTAACATTAGTATTAGAGACTAACAGATCTAACAGGATCTTTTATCCATTGTCCAGTGAGTCAGAGCTGGTGACAGTATTTATTGAGAATGTGATTTATTTATTCATCAGAGCAGACAACAAAGACACTTAAAGAAGACATGTTTATATGTTTTATTTCCATTCAGGTTGAGTTACTGTGGCCTCTCAGAGAGCTGCTGTGAACATCTGGCCTCAGTTCTCTCTTCCAAGTCATCTAGTCTTCGAGAACTTGACCTGAGTTACAACGACTTGCACGATTCAGGCGTGAAAATACTCTTCCCTGGACTGGAGAGTACACAATGTAGATTGGAGATTCTAAGGTTAGATTACAAATCAATTTGAGTACTGACATTTATTTGAATGAAACGCATGTATTTAAGGATTCAGATATGTGATTAAGTCCGTTTTCTGTCTGAATTAACGGTTTACTATTTATTTATTTATTATTCAGGTTGAGACAAACCAGCATCACAGACAAATGCTGCAAGGAATTATCATCACTTCTCAGTTCCAACTCATCTAGTGTGAGAGAGTTGGATCTCAGTTTCAATGAGCTGCAGAATGAAGGAGTAATTAATCTCTCTGCTGGACTGAAGAGTCCACACTGCACACTGGAGATTCTGAGGTGAATAATGTGTTTTCTGTGTGGATCTCTACTTGATTGTCAGCAGGAGATTATTAAATTGTTTATTCTCTCTCTCTCTCTCTCTCTCTCTCTCTCTCTCTCTCTCTCTCTCTCTCTCTCTCTCTCTCTCTCTCTCTCGCTTTCTCTCTCTCTGCAGGCTGACACACTGTCTGGTCTCAGAGGAAGGCTTTTCCTGTCTGGCCTCAGCTCTGAGATGCAAACTCTCCCATCTGAAAGAGCTCGACCTAAGCTTCAACCAACCCGGACACTCAAAAGAGACGCTGCTCTCTGTTGGACTGAATTCTCTCAAGTGAGTAGAGGTGTGAAGTCAGTCCATGCTGAAATGGTCAAATGGTTGGTGAGAGATATTTTGCAAGACACAGCTAAATCCATTGCACACAAAATGTGATCCACACAATGCATTTCTTCTTCTTTTTCTTTGTTCTACTATTTTATTTATTTATCTTACAACACCCGGTATTGCTTGTTTAGATTGACAAAACTGTTTTGAACTACACCTTATAGAATTATGTTAATTTGAGCTTGTGAAAAGAGAAAGTCTTGAATGGTAATTGCAAATGGTCCTGGATTCTTTTTAACACAGCAGATAAAGATAATGGGACCATTTGTTTCAAAACTAGGTCATTTTAACTTGATTTTGTGGTTAGTAATCTAAGGCTAACTCAGTGCTGCCAACTCTTCAGAAACATTCGGAATGAGATTTGGTGGCGTGTGCTGCAATTTTTTTATAGACCCATTTGGGGTCACCAAATACACCAAATACTGTATTGTATGTTAAATGTATTTGTATTCATTAATGTACTTGAAGTAAAGATGTTATAATAGAAAATATTAATATCCAGTCAGAGTGAAGTGTTGACCATTTATTAGGAAGATTCAGCAGAGCAACAGCATTACAGATCGTAAGGAGCAGGCCTCCAGGCCTGTTTCGGCATAAACTTCCCTCCGCCCCAATCCCAGACAGTTCTTATAGTCCACTCTAACAGAAATGCTATTATAAATGGTCATATAAAGTATGTACTAAAGACAAAGGCCGACAAACAAATAGTTACACAAATACAGATTTGCTGACAGAGGGTAGGAGTAATCATTCTTCAGCTGTTAAGATTGCAGCAAAAATAAAATTTTATAATGTTATAAACTTGAAATTCCAGAGGACTAGGGTTCTTCAACACTTTTGGAAGTGTAGAAGAACATAGAAGGTTAATTGATATTAAGATCTATGTTGATCCTGTTGGCGATGTCAACAGGATATAAATGGTTTCATGTTGGGATACCAATTTTATCCAATCAGGAGAGAGAACTCACACAGGATATAGGATAAACAAGGGGATTTGGAAGTGATGACACAAAAAATAAGCAATAAGCAAATTGGATCCGGAACACTATAAAAATTGAAGCTGATAAATGGGTACTCTCTCCTGATTGGCTGAAATTGGTATAAAAGGAAAAACAACTGAATTACTTACGATACGATAATACTTTATTGTCAGTTCACACTGAAATTTGTCTTGCGACCCAGCAGCCATGTATGCAACAATAAACAATAAACAGTACACACATTTGACATGCGGACAGTCGCTTACTCGCTTTGTTTACATAATAAACAGTCCCACTTTACGGTCCGAGCGGCTTCTTCTTACCACCGTCCCGAGAGTGTCTATTAGTTCCTTAGATCCAAACGGAATGTAAACGGTCTCCCGCACTAACCATCCAAAAGTAACTTAAAGTTCGGGGTACCCCTTAAAGGTTCTATGACATTCATTTTTCCTTTTTTGATTTTTGATTTTTTTGGCTGGGTTTTATGACCTCAATTATACAGGGTGATATGATACAGGGTGTCGGGTTGGTAACAAAATAATCAACCACCTGATGTACGCAGATGATTTGGTAATCCTCTGTCCATATAGTGCTGGCCTTCAACAGTTACTGCGGGTCTGCTCTCAATATGGCTCAGACTGTGACATTATTTACAATGCAAAGAAGAGTAATATCATGATTATAAGAAGTAGAGAAGACACTAAACTGCCATTTCCTGTCTTTCTTCTGTCTGGTACTGCCCTTAAGGTTTGTGATGAGGTCAAGTGCTTAGGCCATTATTTGACAAATGACCTATCTGATGATAGGGACATCTACAGACAACGTAGAATGTTATATGCACAAGCCAACATGCTTGTTCGTAAGTTTAGTATGTGTTCAGCTTCTGTGAAGTCCACACTATTTAAAGCTTTTTGTACACCTATGTATACTGCCCACTTGTGGCGGCGCTACAGAAAGCGCAGTATGCAGAAACTCAATGTAGCTTATAATGATGGCATGAGACTGCTGCTTAAAGTGCCACGATGCAGCAGTGCAAGCCAAATGTTCGTTAGTATCGGTGTACCCACATGCTCCGCAGTGCTGCGGAACCTCATGTACAAATGTATGTGTAGGCTGTCTGATTCTGCCAACAGCATCATTTTAATCCTGAATAACCCTTTATTTAGCTCGGTCAGGTTTGTTTCTAAACTGTGGAACCATTGGCGGGTAAGCCTTTATACGAATCTGTGATTTTAATGTGGACTATGTCCGCCTCTGTTGTTTGTGTATTGTATGTTTTTATGTGCTATGGACCATGTGTCCTTAATAAAGTTTGATTGATTGATTGAATTACACCCAAAAAAACTGAACTTTGAACATTCAGTAGATTTTCTGTGGTCTGGGGTTTTCTGAATAATTAGGCTGAAAAGTAATCTGAGATTGGCCCTTGTCTAGTGAAGTCACAGGCCATTAATCCCGCCCACTCCCCTCCTCACCCCTCCCCTATCCTTTCCTTTTGGGGGGGGGGGGGGGGGGGGGGCGGAGCAGGGGTGATGATTGACAGGCAAAATCCCTCAACAGCGACACCCGCAGGCAAAGATTTATTTTTTCATTGCAGTTGAAAAGGCTTTAAAAATGTGAGAGAAAAACACCTGCAATGGCTCACTAGAGTGGAATTTTCAGTTAAAACTTTTTATACACGTTTGAAGGACCATGACAAAGACTTTTAATGTGTTGTAAAACTGAATGTCATGAAACCTTTAAGTTTGTAATCCATAAGAACAGTAGACATGGGTTTATCTCACCGGCTGCGGCTCCGTCAGATTCCACACACAGACTGGCGTCTCATTCATAAATCCAGCGCTCGTAATCCCACGGCAGTGACGACACGTTCCTTTTCCGCTGGGCTCGATATTTCTTGCTTCTTGGCTGCAGCTTACTTTTAGTTAAATCTATAACTTAACATTGTAACACTGGCGCCTAGGAGATCTCATCTCTCTTCACCTGTTCACACTAGTACACATGTTTGTATGTTCTCAAAAAAATATCACTTACCCTACCTTTAACTCTTTAACTGCCAAATCGTTCACTTTTTCATAAAAGCATGAAACTTGGTACACTTGTACAGTTTGGGCCCCTGAACATTTTCAGATATGGAGCCATCGCAAAAACGCCCCCTGGTGGCCACGGTGGCCATTTTACTTTACACCATAACCAAATAATGTATTTTGCATCATATCTCCTGAACCATACATGATAAGACAGTATATATGATGTCTACACCTATGTTTTGATGGTCAAGGATTACAATGATATCATGTACAGTATCACAAACTGTTCAGGTGAATAGTTAATGGTCAATTCAGTGATGTTGTGAGAAGGAAATCACAGCCTTTGGTTCATTGCCCCTGCTAAAACAGTGACTAAAAGAACAGAACAATATTCAATATGACAATAACAAATTAGCATAAACATAATGTATCACAGATAAAGATTTTATTTCAGAAAAAAAATGTTTTACTGTTGTTGGAACATATTTCATATATGTTGTCGTTGTTGTTGATGATGACCTTATTCTTCACTGCCTCCTTCACAGTCTCCTCCACATTGACACAGTGCTGTGCACTTTAAGAACGCTTTTTTTGCATTTGCAATGCCCCTTGCAGCCTTTCTTGCAGCCACAACTTAATAGCTCAAGGAGGGATTGGCTTGCCTGTGGCAGAGTTGACCACAATGGTCTCCAAATACTTGGGTCTGTCCAACCCCAGTCTGTTGGAGATGGCATATGTGGTGCCACCTCAAGTGCTTGTCCCCAACAGTGTCCTCCTTGGTACACTGCTCTTTTGAGGTGCTGCACCAGTACATCCCTAGTTGGGGGTATTTGCTCCATCCCTTTTCCTTTTTTTGTGAATAACTCCAGACGAGTTTGATTTATGTTTAGTTGGCTGATGGTGCGATCATAGAGGAGAATTGTGAAGCGTTCCACAATGGAAATGACTTCCTCTGGAATTTGTTTTGGAGCCTTTGACAGAGCCATGAAGGCCTCTGTTGCCATGTCATAGGCATTCCAGGTTTCCCAGGCTTTCTTCTTGCCCCTGGTTGCAAATGCAGATACTGTGTCACAGCCAGTGAAGGCATGGAACACAGGAAGGGCCTTCAGATTTGTCAGGACCCAGAGTCTTGGCAATCTCATGGGCAGGAATATGTCTGAAGTTCTTGCCAGTCCCAAATGCCAACCATAGCTCCTCAATGTTCAGCTCTGACACATGTGCAATGGCTAGGACCACAACATATTGTGTTGTGGTCCTAGCCATGTTCGTACATTGGCCAGTGTGTTCGTACATTGGCCAGTGTCATTTTGAAGATCTTGACAGTTATCATCTGCCATCTCTGCATGAAAAGGGGAATAAACATGAATCTATGAGAGATAGCATTCCCCAGTCAACATGCATATTGAGTGGAATATAGTGAATGTACAGGTACAGGAATTTACATTTGAAAGACATATCATCTAGAAACCCAAACCAACCACAGAGTCACTTGAAGAGCCCTATGGTGCCTAGGGATGGGAGTAGAAACCACAATTAGTTATATTCAGTCTTAAAACAACCCATTTAAGGATAAATGTTGGAGTGTGTTTTGCTTACCGCCCGAGCCTGCGTCCATTCACCAAGGGAGTGATTTTCATCTGAGGAGAGGTTCAGCAAACATTTGTAGGGCTGGGCTGATCAGACCAGGGCTGTCACCATTCTGGCAATCAGACCCCAGGTGTCATCATATCATGTTGAGTGAGGATGAAATAGGCATATACTTTCCTTCCACTACTTGCCCCTTTGTCTTTGGTGCTAAAACCTCTCCTCAGTAAAATGGCCGACATGGCCACTAGGGGGCGTTTTTGCGATGGCTCCATATCTGAAAATGTTCGGGGTCCCAAACTGTACAATTGTACCAAGTTTCATATTTTCATGGAAAAGTGAAAGATTTTTGGACAAAACCACCGGACTACCTCACAAAATCCCTGAATTGACCATTAACTATTCACCTGAACAGTTTATGATGTTGTACTTGATATTATTGTAATCAGTTACCATCAAAACTTAGGTGTAGACATCACCTATTCTGTATTATCATCTTTGGTTCAGGAGTTATGATGCAAAATACATTATTTGGTGATGGCGGAGAGTAAAATGGCCACCAGGGGGCGTATTTGCGATGGCTCCATATCTGAAAATGTTCAGGGCCCCAAACTGTACAAGTGTACCAAGTTTCATGCTTTTATGAAAAAGTGAACGATTCACCTAAAATCTCGTCTCTATCCTCCGGACTACCAGAGTTTTTCATAAAAATGTCAAGCCACTGCCAGCGAATCCGAGCGATTTTTACTAACCTTTGAAAAATCATGGGATATTTTCCGGGATCGCTGTCCTCACGGCGATCGCCTCATTACACGCACAGGGGTCTCGTAGAATCAGAGGGAGGGGGGGGGGGGGGGGTCGCGGTACATCGTTCCATAGTTATGGCCAGTTAAATGTGTCTTGTTTTTGCCAAAAAGCAACATAAACGGAGAAAAGGCTTTTTCAAATAAAAAGGAAGTGAACAAGCTGTTTATTTGTTTAAATGACGTCATTTCCGGGTCTATCCCAAGGAAGCTTTTGAAAGGAAAGGACATAAATTCCGTCCGTTCTCTAGATATCTCCAGGGTGGAAAAACTCGCACCGGAAGTTTCATGAAATACATTGATGTGGATGGGAGCCCACTGGACAGCTTTTGAACATTATTTCTGAACGATTATGACCTTTGTCATATAATCCAGGAATATAAAAGAAGACATATCACAGGTTGTTTTACGAGTGGTTGTTTTTCGACTTGCGAAGTATTTAATTTTATTGAGGTATCTAAAGAGCACAGATAGTAAGTTTCTGCCTGGGCTGCATAGGCTGTCACCGCGAGACTGTCAACGAGTGACATTCCACATGATATGACATGTGTATTCTATTATATGAAACAATATAATATATTAGATACTACTATTCTCATTGTGCACGACAGATCCCTGCTAATGAGCAATAGGTGTGGAAAGCCCATCTTGGTTTTAATTCATGTTAATTATAAACTAAACATAACGTCTTAAAAATGTTGATAGTAAATTATTTTGCAAAATTAAAAGTCAGTGGTGTTGGATGAAGTACTCCGATTTTTTTTTACTCAAGTAAAAGTTGCCTAGCAGTATCACAATGTACTATGCTCGTACAAGTTCTTTATTCAGAATTTTACACAAATATTGCCATCAAAATATACTTACCAAAGTAAAAGTATTCACATTTTTCAAAAAAATTCTAACAGTTTTTGAAAACGGCAGATATCCAAACTACTGTAGGCCTTACGTGGTTATTGTACAAGTTCTAGAATAATATACAAATTAACTGTAGCCTATAGGCTATAAGCTGTTAATTTAATTGTAGTAACAATGAATACAGTAGGTTTAAGTAGTAGCCTAATAATAGTAGCCAAGTAATAATAAGTAATAATTATAATGACAGTACAATATTTGCATCTTAAATGTAGTGGTAATATAAAACGATGTAAGTGTGATGTCCAAAAGAGAATGGATAATGGTCCTGGGATTCATGAATTCAATTACAGAGATGAGTAACTAAGTACTCACTTAAGTAAAATGTTTTGGCATTTGTACTTTACTCGAGTGTTTCCAATTTCCAATACTTTTACTTCTACTCCACTACATCTCAGAGGCAAATATTGTACTTTTACTCCACTATATGGTTGACTGATTGATTGGCAGACAGCTGTCAATCATTCAGTGACTGTCAATCAGTCTATCAACACCTGCGAGTTTATGGCTGTCGAGTGAGAAACTTACTCTCTCTGCTCTTTGGATACCTAAATAAATGTATGAAGTGTACATGGAAAAACAAGACAGCAAAAAAAAATTGTGATATGTTTTCTTTTATTTTCCAGAAGCGATTATTTTACAATGGTCTCAATCATTCAGAAATAATGTTTGTTCATGAGCTGCTCCAGCCGGCTCCATCCACTGCAACGTATTTCATCAAACTTCCAGTGCTAGTTTTGCCACCCTGGAGATATCTAGAGAACGGACGGAATTTATGTCCTTTCCTTTCAAAAGCTTCCTTGGTCTATCCTTCTCTGGCAGTGAAGGCATCATTCATAGGTTAGCGAACAGCGCCATCTATTGGAAAACCACTAATAAACACAAAGTGGTTAAAGTATTCCAAACCCACCACAAAAAAAGGAAAAAATAAATCAAATACAACAGGGGGAGGGGTGGCGCAACCCAGCAGGTAATCTCTCAACAACAGATTCAGAGCTACGCTACTGAATCTGTGGAGAGCCCTGTTCAGAACGTGTGCGCGTTAGCTTACAAGTGGGCGTGCCTTCAGATCAGGAAGCAGGCCGCGCTTTACCCAATCAAATGTAGTGGGCGGGATTTACTGTCTGTGCTCTCCCTTCCCACTGAAAACAAACCGAAAGTCATTTAACAATAGCGTCCTTGGAGCAGACAAAACCACGGAAAGATATTCACATTTTAACTTGCTCTTTCATCATAGAAACAAGTGGGCTTATAACCAAAACCATCCATGTTCTCTGGGAGAAGTGGTGTTAGTGTTCTGTGTAGAAATATTGTTAGTGGGAATGAACACATAAGCGCACCACCGGAAGTAGAGCGCTGATGGCAGACCAAAACCTTTCTTGGCAATTTCAAAAACATGTTTATGTGACTGTGTACATGTGACATATAAAACATGTCTATGTGACTGTGTACATGTGTCATATAAAACATGTCTATGTGACTGTGTACATGTGACATATAAAACATGTCTATGTGACTGTGTACATGTGACATATAAAACATGTCTATGTGACTGTGTACATGTGTCATATAAAACATGTTTATGTGACTGTGTACATGTGACATATAAAACATGTCTATGTGACTGTGTACATGTGTCATATAAAACATGTCTATGTGACTGTGTACATGTGACATATAAAACATGTCTATGTGACTGTGTACATGTGACATATAAAACATGTCTATGTGACTGTGTACATGTGTCATATAAAACATGTTTATGTGACTGTGTACATGTGACATATAAAACATGTCTATGTGACTGTGTACATGTGTCATATAAAACATGTCTATGTGACTGTGTACATGTGTCATATAAAACATGTCTATGTGACTGTGTACATGTGTCATATAAAACATGTTTATGTGACTGTGTACATGTGACATATAAAACATGTCTATGTGACTGTGTACATGTGTCATATAAAACATGTCTATGTGACTGTGTACATGTGTCATATAAAACATGTCTATGTGACTGTGTACATGTGACATATAAAACATGTCTATGTGACTGTGTACATGTGTCATATAAAACATGTCTATGTGACTGTGTACATGTGTCATATAAAACATGTTTATGTGACTGTGTACATGTGACATATAAAACATGTCTATGTGACTGTGTACATGTGACATATAAAACATGTCTATGTGACTGTGTACATGTGTCATATAAAACATGTCTATGTGACTGTGTACATGTGTCATATGTGACTGTGTACATGTGTCATATAAAACATGTCTATGTGACTGTGTACATGTGACATATAAAACATGTCTATGTGACTGTGTACATGTGTCATATAAAACATGTCTATGTGACTGTGTACATGTGACATATAAAACATGTCTATGTGACTGTGTACATGTGTC